>NW_027369185.1:0-44505 GCF_046119375.1 Phyllobates terribilis
AGTGCTCCCATAATAACAGTGACATCCACAGTGCTCCCATAATAACAGCGACATCCACAGTGCTCCCATAATAACAGTGATATCCACAGTGCTCCCATAATAACAGTGATATCCACAGTGCTCCATAATAACAGTGACATCCACAGTGCCCCCATAATAACAGCGACATCCACAGTGCTCCATAATAACAGTGACATCCACAGTGCTCCCATAATAACAGTGACATCCACAGTGCCCCCATAATAACAGTGATATCCACAGTGCTCCCATAATAACAGCGACATCCACAGTGCTCCATAATAACAGTGACATCCACAGTGCTCCCATAATAACAGCGACATCCACAGTGCTCCATAATAACAGTGACATCCACAGTGCTCCCATAATAACAGTGACATCCACAGTGCCCCCATAATAACAGTGATATCCACAGTGCTCCCATAATAACAGCGACATCCACAGTGCTCCCATAATAACAGTGATATCCACAGTGCTCCCATAATAACAGTGACATCCACAGTGCTCCCATAATAACAGTGATATCCACAGTGCTCCCATAATAACAGTGATTTCCACAGTGCTCCCATAATAACAGCGACATCCACAGTGCTCCCATAATAACAGTGATATCCACAGTGCTCCCATAATAACAGTGATATCCACAGTGCTCCCATAATAACAGTGATATCCACAGTGCTCCCATAATAACAGCGACATCCACAGTGCTCCCATAATAACAGTGATATCCACAGTGCTCCCATAATAACAGTGATTTCCACAGTGCTCCCATAATAACAGCGACATCCACAGTGCTCCCATAATAACAGTGATATCCACAGTGCTCCCATAATAACAGTGATATCCACAGTGCTCCCATAATAACAGTGACATCCACAGTGCTCCCATAATAACAGTGACATCCACAGTGCTCCCATAATAACAGTGACATCCACAGTGCTCCCATAATAACAGTGACATCCACAGTGCCCCCATAATAACAGTGACATCCACAGTGCTCCCATAATAACAGTGACATCCACAGTGCTCCCATAATAACAGTGATATCCACAGTGCTCCCATAATAACAGTGACATCCACAGTGCTCCCATAATAACAGTGACATCCACAGTGCTCCCATAATAACAGTGACATCCACAGTGCCCCCATAATAACAGTGACATCCACAGTGCTCCCATAACAGTGACATCCACAGTGCTCCCATAATAACAGTGACATCCACAGTGCTCCCATAATAACAGTGACATCCACAGTGCTCCCATAATAACAGTGAAATCCACAGTGCTCCCATAATAACAGTGACATCCACAGTGCTCCCATAATAACAGTGACATCCACAGTGCTCCCATAATAACAGTGACATCCACAGTGCTCCCATAATAACAGTGATATCCACAGTGCCCCCATAATAACAGTGACATCCACAGTGCTCCCATAATAACAGTGATATCCACAGTGCTCCCATAATAACAGTGACATCCACAGTGCCCCCATAATAACAGTGATATCCACAGTGCTCCCATAATAACAGTGATATCCACAGTGCTCCCATAATAACAGTGATATCCACAGTGCTCCCATAATAACAGTGATATCCACAGTGCTCCCATAATAACAGTGACATCCACAGTGCTCCCATAATAACAGTGACATCCACAGTGCTCCCATAATAACAGTGATATCCACAGTGCTCCCATAATAACAGTGATATCCACAGTGCTCCCATAATAACAGTGATATCCACAGTGCTCCCATAATAACAGTGACATCCACAGTGCTCCCATAATAACAGTGATATCCACAGTGCTCCCATAATAACAGTGACATCCACAGTGCTCCCATAATAACAGTGACATCCACAGTGCTCCCATAATAACAGCGACATCCACAGTGCTCCATAATAACAGTGATATCTACAGTGCTCTCATAATAACAGTGACATCCACAGTGCTCCCATAATAACAGCGACATCCACAGTGCTCCATAATAACAGTGACATCCACAGTGCTCCCATAATAACAGTGACATCCACAGTGCTCCATAATAACAGTGATATCCACAGTGCCCCCATAATAACAGTGATATCCACAGTGCTCCCATAATAACAGTGACATCCACAGTGCTCCCATAATAACAGTGACATCCACAGTGCCCCCATAATAACAGCGACATCCACAGTGCTCCCATAATAACAGCGACATCCACAGTGCTCCCATAATAACAGTGATATCCACAGTGCTCCCATAATAACAGTGATATCCACAGTGCTCCCATAATAACAGTGATATCCACAGTGCTCCCATAATAACAGTGACATCCACAGTGCCCCCATAATAACAGTGATATCCACAGTGCTCCCATAATAACAGCGACATCCACAGTGCCCCCATAACAGTGACATCCACAGTGCTCCCATAATAACAGTGACATCCACAGTGCCCCCATAATAACAGTGACATCCACAGTGCCCCCATAATAACAGTGATATCCACAGTGCTCCCATAATAACAGTGACATCCACAGTGCCCCCATAATAACAGTGACATCCACAGTGCCCCCATAATAACAGTGACATCCACAGTGCCCCCATAATAACAGTGACATCCACAGTGCTCCCATAATAACAGTGACATCCACAGTGCCCCCATAATAACAGTGATATCCACAGTGCTCCCATAATAACAGCGACATCCACAGTGCTCCCATAATAACAGTGATATCCACAGTGCTCCCATAATAACAGCGACATCCACAGTGCTCCATAATAACAGTGACATCCACAGTGCTCCCATAATAACAGCGACATCCACAGTGCTCTCATAATAACAGCGACATCCACAGTGCTCCATAATAACAGTGACATCCACAGTGCTCCCATAATAACAGTGACATCCACAGTGCCCCCATAATAACAGTGATATCCACAGTGCTCCCATAATAACAGCGACATCCACAGTGCTCCCATAATAACAGTGATATCCACAGTGCTCCCATAATAACAGTGACATCCACAGTGCTCCCATAATAACAGCGACATCCACAGTGCTCCCATAATAACAGCGACATCCACAGTGCTCCATAATAACAGTGACATCCACAGTGCTCCCATAATAACAGCGACATCCACAGTGCTCCCATAATAACAGTGATATCCACAGTGCTCCCATAATAACAGTGATATCCACAGTGCTCCATAATAACAGTGACATCCACAGTGCTCCCATAATAACAGTGATATCCACAGTGCTCCCATAATAACAGCGACATCCACAGTGCTCCCATAATAACAGTGATATCCACAGTGCTCCCATAATAACAGTGATATCCACAGTGCTCCATAATAACAGCGACATCCACAGTGCTCCCATAATAACAGCGACATCCACAGTGCTCCATAATAACAGTGACATCCACAGTGCTCCCATAATAACAGTGATATCCACAGTGCCCCCATAATAACAGTGACATCCACAGTGCTCCCATAATAACAGCGACATCCACAGTGCTCCCATAATAACAGCGACATCCACAGTGCTCCATAATAACAGTGACATCCACAGTGCTCCCATAATAACAGCGACATCCACAGTGCTCCCATAATAACAGTGATATCCACAGTGCTCCATAATAACAGTGACATCCACAGTGCTCCCATAATAACAGCGACATCCACAGTGCTCCATAATAACAGTGACATCCACAGTGCTCCCATAATAACAGCGACATCCACAGTGCTCCCATAATAACAGTGATATCCACAGTGCTCCCATAATAACAATGATATCCACAGTGCTCCCATAATAACAGTGACATCCACAGTGCTCCCATAATAACAGCGACATCCACAGTGCTCCCATAATAACAGTGATATCCACAGTGCTCCCATAATAACAGTGATATCCACAGTGCTCCATAATAACAGTGACATCCACAGTGCTCCCATAATAACAGCGACATCCACAGTGCTCCATAATAACAGTGACATCCACAGTGCTCCCATAATAACAGTGACATCCACAGTGCCCCCATAATAACAGTGATATCCACAGTGCTCCCATAATAACAGCGACATCCACAGTGCTCCCATAATAACAGTGATATCCACAGTGCTCCCATAATAACAGTGACATCCACAGTGCTCCCATAATAACAGCGACATCCACAGTGCTCCCATAATAACAGCGACATCCACAGTGCTCCATAATAACAGTGACATCCACAGTGCTCCCATAATAACAGCGACATCCACAGTGCTCCCATAATAACAGTGATATCCACAGTGCTCCCATAATAACAGTGATATCCACAGTGCCCCCATAATAACAGTGACATCCACAGTGCTCCCATAATAACAGCGACATCCACAGTGCTCCATAATAACAGTGACATCCACAGTGCTCCCATAATAACAGTGACATCCACAGTGCCCCCATAATAACAGTGATATCCACAGTGCTCCCATAATAACAGCGACATCCACAGTGCTCCCATAATAACAGTGATATCCACAGTGCTCCCATAATAACAGTGACATCCACAGTGCTCCCATAATAACAGCGACATCCACAGTGCTCCATAATAACAGTGATATCCACAGTGCTCCCATAATAACAGCGATATCCACAGTGCTCTCATAATAACAGCGACATCCACAGTGCTCCATAATAACAGTGACATCCACAGTGCTCCCATAATAACAGCGACATCCACAGTGCTCCCATAATAACAGTGACATCCACAGTGCCCCCATAATAACAGCGATATCCACAGGGCTCCCATAATAACAGTGACATCCACAGTGCTCCCATAATAACAGCGACATCCACAGTGCTCCCATAATAACAGCGACATCCACAGTGCTCCCATAATAACAGTGACATCCACAGTGCTCCCATAATAACAGTGACATCCACAGTGCCCCAATAATAACAGTGACATCCACAGTGCCCCCATAATAACAGTGACATCCACAGTGCTCCCATAATAACAGTGACATCCACAGTGCCCCCATAATAACAGTGACATCCACAGTGCTCCCATAATAACAGTGACATCCACAGTGCTCCCATAATAACAGTGACATCCACAGTGCTCCCATAATAACAGTGACATCCACAGTGCTCCCATAATAACAGTGACATCCACAGTGCCCCCATAATAACAGTGACATCCACAGTGCTCCCATAACAGTGACATCCACAGTGCTCCCATAATAACAGTGACATCCACAGTGCTCCCATAATAACAGTGACATCCACAGTGCTCCCATAATAACAGTGACATCCACAGTGCTCCCATAATAACAGTGACATCCACAGTGCTCCCATAATAACAGTGATATCCACAGTGCTCCCATAATAACAGTGACATCCACAGTGCCCCCATAATAACAGCGATATCCACAGGGCTCCCATAATAACAGTGACATCCACAGTGCTCCCATAATAACAGTGATATCCACAGTGCTCCCATAATAACAGTGACATCCACAGTGCTCCCATAATAACAGTGACATCCACAGGGCTCCCATAATAACAGCGATATCCACAGTGCTCCCATAATAACAGTGATATCCACAGTGCTCCCATAATAACAGCGACATCCACAGTGCTCCCATAATAACAGTGACATCCACAGTGCTCCCATAATAACAGCGACATTCACAGTGCTCTCATAATAACAGCGACATCCACAGTGCTCCCATAATAACAGCGACATCCACAGTGCTCCCATAATAACAGTGACATCCACAGTGCCCCCATAATAACAGCGATATCCACAGGGCTCCCATAATAACAGTGACATCCACAGTGCTCCCATAATAACAGTGACATCCACAGGGCTCCCATAATAACAGTGATATCCACAGTGCTCCCATAATAACAGCGACATCCACAGTGCTCCCATAATAACAGCGACATCCACAGTGCTCCCATAATAACAGTGATATCCACAGTGCTCCCATAATAACAGCGATATCCACAGGGCTCCCATAATAACAGTGACATCCACAGTGCTCCCATAATAACAGTGACATCCACAGGGCTCCCATAATAACAGTGATATCCACAGTGCTCCCATAATAACAGCGACATCCACAGTGCTCCCATAATAACAGTGACATCCACAGTGCCCCCATAATAACAGCGATATCCACAGGGCTCCCATAATAACAGTGATATCCACAGTGCTCCCATAATAACAGTGATATCCACAGTGCTCCCATAATAACAGTGATATCCACAGTGCTCCCATAATAACGGTGACATCCACAGTGCCCCCATAATAACAGTGATATCCACAGTGCTCCCATAATAACAGTGATATCCACAGTGCTCCCATAATAACAGTGATATCCACAGTGCTCCCATAATAACAGTGACATCCACAGTGCTCCCATAATAACAGTGATATCCACAGTGCTCCCATAATAACAGTGATATCCACAGTGCTCCCATAATAACAGTGACATCCACAGTGCCCCCATAATAACAGTGATATCCACAGTGCTCCCATAATAACAGTGACATCCACAGTGCCCCCATAATAACAGTGATATCCACAGTGCTCCCATAATAACAGTGATATCCACAGTGCTCCCATAATAACAGTGATATCCACAGTGCTCCCATAATAACAGTGACATCCACAGTGCTCCCATAATAACAGTGACATCCACAGTGCTCCCATAATAACAGTGACATCCACAGTGCTCCCATAATAACAGTGATATCCACAGTGCTCCCATAATAACAGTGACATCCACAGTGTCCCCATAATAACAGTGACATCCACAGTGCCCCCATAATAACAGTGATATCCACAGGGCTCCCATAATAACAGCGATATCCACAGTGCCCCCATAATAACAGTGACATCCACAGTGCTCCCATAATAACAGTGACATCCACAGTGCCCCCATAATAACAGTGACATCCACAGTGCTCCCATAATAACAGTGATATCCACAGGGCTCCCATAATAACAGCGATATCCACAGTGCCCCCATAATAACAGCGACATCCACAGTGCCTCCATAATAACAGCGATATCCACAGTGCTCCCATAATAACAGCGATATCCACAGTGCCCCCATAATAACAGTGATATCCACAGTGCTCCCATAATAACAGTGATATCCACAGTGCTCCCATAATAACAGCGACATCCACAGTGCTCCCATAATAACAGCGACATCCACAGTGCTCCCATAATAACAGTGACATCCACAGTGCTCCCATAATAACAGCGATATCCACAGTGCTCCCATAATAACAGTGATATCCACAGTGCTCCCATAATAACAGTGACATCCACAGTGCTCCCATAATAACAGTGACATCCACAGTGCTCCCATAATAACAGTGACATCCACAGTGCTCCCATAATAACAGTGACATCCACAGTGCTCCCATAATAACAGTGACATCCACAGTGCTCCCATAATAACAGTGACATCCACAGTGCTCCCATAATAACAGTGACATCCACAGTGCTCCCATAATAACAGTGACATCCACAGTGCTCCCATAATAACAGTGACATCCACAGTGCTCCCATAATAACAGTGACATCCACAGTGCTCCCATAATAACAGCGACATCCACAGTGCTCCCATAATAACAGCGACATCCACAGTGCTCCCATAATAACAGTGATATCCACAGTGCTCCATAATAACAGTGACATCCACAGTGCCCCCATAATAACAGCGACATCCACAGTGCCCCCATAATAACAGTGACATCCACAGTGCTCCCATAATAACAGCGACATCCACAGTGCTCCCATAATAACAGCGACATCCACAGTGCCCCCATAATAACAGTGACATCCACAGTGTCCCCATAATAACAGCGATATCCACAGTGCTCCCATAATAACAGCGACATCCACAGTGCTCCCATAATAACAGTGATATCCACAGTGCTCCCATAATAACAGCGACATCCACAGTGCTCCCATAATAACAGTGATATCCACAGTGCTCCCATAATAACAGCGACATCCACAGTGCTCCCATAATAACAGCGACATCCACAGTGCTCCCATAATAACAGTGATATCCACAGTGCTCCCATAATAACAGCGACATCCACAGTGCCCCCATAATAACAGTGACATCCACAGTGTCCCCATAATAACAGCGATATCCACAGTGCTCCCATAATAACAGCGACATCCACAGTGCTCCCATAATAACAGTGATATCCACAGTGCTCCCATAATAACAGTGATATCCACAGTGCCCCCATAATAACAGCGATATCCACAGTGCTCCCATAATAACAGTGACATCCACAGTGCTCCCATAATAACAGTGACATCCACAGTGCTCCATAATAACAGTGATATCCACAGTGCTCCCATAATAACAGTGACATCCACAGTGCTCCCATAATAACAGTGATATCCACAGTGCCTCCATAATAACAGCGATATCCACAGTGCTCCCATAATAACAGTGACATCCACAGTGCTCCCATAATAACAGTGATATCCACAGTGCTCCCATAATAACAGTGATATCCACAGTGCTCCCATAATAACAGTGATATCCACAGTGCCCCCATAATAACAGTGATATCCACAGTGCTCCCATAATAACAGTGACATCCACAGTGCCCCCATAATAACAGTGATATCCACAGTGCCCCCATAATAACAGTGACATCCACAGTGCTCCCATAATAACAGTGACATCCACAGTGCTCCCATAATAACAGTGACATCCACAGTGCTCCCATAATAACAGTGACATCCACAGTGTCCCCATAATAACAGTGACATCCACAGTGCCCCCATAATAACAGTGATATCCACAGGGCTCCCATAATAACAGCGATATCCCCAGTGCTCCCATAATAACAGTGATATCCACAGTGCTCCCATAATAACAGTGACATCCACAGTGCTCCCATAATAACAGTGACATCCACAGTGCTCCCATAATAACAGTGACATCCACAGTGTCCCCATAATAACAGTGACATCCACAGTGCCCCCATAATAACAGTGATATCCACAGGGCTCCCATAATAACAGCGATATCCACAGTGCCCCCATAATAACAGTGACATCCACAGTGCTCCCATAATAACAGTGACATCCACAGTGCTCCCATAATAACAGTGACATCCACAGTGCCCCCATAATAACAGTGATATCCACAGTGCTCCCATAATAACAGTGATATCCACAGTGCTCCCATAATAACAGCGACATCCACAGTGCTCCCATAATAACAGCGATATCCACAGTGCTCCCATAATAACAGTGACATCCACAGTGCTCCCATAATAACAGTGACATCCACAGTGCTCCCATAATAACAGTGACATCCACAGTGCTCCCATAATAACAGTGATATCCACAGTGCTCCCATAATAACAGTGACATCCACAGTGCTCCCATAATAACAGTGACATCCACAGTGCCCCCATAATAACAGTGACATCCACAGTGCCCCCATAATAACAGCGATATCCACAGTGCTCCCATAATAACAGTGACATCCACAGTGCTCCCATAATAACAGTGACATCCACAGTGCTCCCATAATAACAGTGATATCCACAGTGCTCCCATAATAACAGTGACATCCACAGTGCTCCCATAATAACAGTGACATCCACAGTGCTCTCATAATAACAGCGACATCCACAGTGCTCCCATAATAACAGTGACATCCACAGTGCTCCCATAATAACAGTGATATCCACAGTGCTCCCATAATAACAGTGACATCCACAGTGCTCCCATAATAACAGTGACATCCACAGTGCTCCCATAATAACAGCGACATCCACAGTGCTCCCATAATAACAGTGATATCCACAGTGCTCCCATAATAACAGCGACATCCACAGTGCTCCCATAATAACAGCGACATCCACAGTGCTCCCATAATAACAGTGATATCCACAGTGCTCCCATAATAACAGCGACATCCACAGTGCCCCCATAATAACAGTGACATCCACAGTGTCCCCATAATAACAGCGATATCCACAGTGCTCCCATAATAACAGCGACATCCACAGTGCTCCCATAATAACAGTGATATCCACAGTGCTCCCATAATAACAGTGATATCCACAGTGCCCCCATAATAACAGTGACATCCACAGTGCCCCCATAATAACAGCGACATCCACAGTGCTCCCATAATAACAGTGATATCCACAGTGCTCCCATAATAACAGTGACATCCACAGTGCCCCCATAATAACAGTGACATCCACAGTGCTCCCATAATAACAGTGATATCCACAGTGCTCCCATAATAACAGTGACATCCACAGTGCCCCATAATAACAGTGACATCCACAGTGCTCCCATAATAACAGTGACATCCACAGTGCTCCCATAATAACAGTGACATCCACAGTGCCCCCATAATAACAGTGACATCCACAGTGCTCCCATAATAACAGCGACATCCACAGTGCTCCCATAATAACAGCGATATCCACAGTGCTCCCATAATAACAGTGACATCCACAGTGCCCCCATAATAACAGTGATATCCACAGTGCTCCCATAATAAAAGTGATATCCACAGTGCTCCATAATAACAGTGACATCCACAGTGCTCCCATAATAACAGTGACATCCACAGTGCTCCCATAATAACAGTGACATCCACAGTGCTCCCATAATAACAGTGACATCCACAGTGCTCCCATAATAACAGTGATATCCACAGTGCTCCATAATAACAGTGATATCCACAGTGCTCCCATAATAACAGTGACATCCACAGTGCTCCCATAATAACAGTGACATCCACAGTGCTCCCATAATAACAGTGACATCCACAGTGCCCCCATAATAACAGCGATATCCACAGGGCTCCCATAATAACAGTGACATCCACAGTGCTCCCATAATAACAGTGATGTCCACAGTGCTCCCATAATAACAGTGATATCCACAGTGCTCCCATAATAACAGTGACATCCACAGTGCTCCCATAATAACAGTGATATCCACAGTGCCCCCATAATAACAGTGATATCCACAGTGCTCCCATAATAACAGTGACATCCACAGTGCTCCCATAATAAAAGTGATATCCACAGTGCTCCCATAATAACAGAGACATCCACAGTGCTCCCATAATAACAGTGATATCCACAGTGCTCCCATAATAACAGTGACATCCACAGTGCTCCCATAATAACAGTGATATCCACAGTGCCCCCATAATAACAGTGATATCCACAGTGCTCCCATAATAACAGTGACATCCACAGTGCTCCCATAATAACAGTGATATCCACAGTGCTCCCATAATAACAGTGACATCCACAGTGCTCCCATAATAAAAGTGATATCCACAGTGCTCCCATAATAACAGTGATATCCACAGTGCTCCCATAATAACAGTGACATCCACAGTGCCCCATAATAACAGTGACATCCACAGTGCCCCATAATAACAGTGACATCCACAGTGCTCCCATAATAACAGCGACATCCACAGTGCTCCCATAATAACAGTGACATCCACAGTGCTCCCCTAATAACAGTGACATCCACAGTGCCCCCATAATAACAGTGATATCCACAGTGCCCCCATAATAACAGTGACATCCACAGTGCTCCCATAATAACAGTGACATCCACAGTGCTCCCATAATAACAGTGACATCCACAGTGCCCCCATAATAACAGTGATATCCACAGTGCCCCCATAATAACAGTGACATCCACAGTGCTCCCATAATAACAGTGATATCCACAGTGCCCCCATAATAACAGTGACATCCACAGTGCTCCCATAATAACAGTGACATCCACAGTGCTCCCATAATAACAGTGACATCCACAGTGCTCCCATAATAACAGTGACATCCACAGTGCTCCCATAATAACAGTGACATCCACAGTGCTCCCATAATAACAGTGACATCCACAGTGCTCCCATAATAACAGCGACATCCACAGTGCTCCCATAATAACAGCGACATCCACAGTGCCCCCATAATAACAGTGATATCCACAGTGCCCCCATAATAACAGTGATATCCACAGTGCTCCCATAATAACAGTGACATCCACAGTGCTCCCATAATAACAGTGACATCCACAGTGCTCCCATAATAACAGTGATATCCACAGTGCTCCCATAATAACAGTGACATCCACAGTGCTCCCATAATAACAGTGATATCCACAGTGCTCCCATAATAACAGTGACATCCACAGTGCTCCCATAATAACAGCGACATCCACAGTGCCCCCATAATAACAGTGACATCCACAGTGCTCCCATAATAACAGCGACATCCACAGTGCTCCCATAATAACAGTGATATCCACAGTGCTCCCATAATAACAGTGACATCCACAGTGCTCCCATAATAACAGTGACATCCACAGTGCTCCCATAATAACAGCGACATCCACAGTGCTCCCATAATAACAGCGACATCCACAGTGCCCCCATAATAACAGTGACATCCACAGTGCTCCCATAATAACAGTGACATCCACAGTGCTCCCATAATAACAGTGACATCCACAGTGCTCCCATAATAACAGCGACATCCACAGTGCCCCCATAATAACAGTGACATCCACAGTGCTCCCATAATAACAGTGACATCCACAGTGCTCCCATAATAACAGTGACATCCACAGTGCCCCATAATAACAGTGACATCCACAGTGCTCCCATAATAACAGCGACATCCACAGTGCCCCCATAATAACAGTGATATCCACAGTGCTCCCATAATAACAGCGACATCCACAGTGCCCCCATAATAACAGTGATATCCACAGTGCTCCCATAATAACAGCGACATCCACAGTGCTCCCATAATAACAGTGATATCCACAGTGCTCCCATAATAACAGTGACATCCACAGTGCTCCCATAATAACAGCGACATCCACAGTGCTCCCATAATAACAGCGACATCCACAGTGCCCCCATAATAACAGTGACATCCACAGTGCTCCCATAATAACAGTGACATCCACAGTGCTCCCATAATAACAGTGACATCCACAGTGCTCCCATAATAACAGTGACATCCACAGTGCCCCATAATAACAGTGACATCCACAGTGCTCCCATAATAACAGCGACATCCACAGTGCCCCCATAATAACAGTGACATCCACAGTGCTCCCATAATAACAGCGACATCCACAGTGCTCCCATAATAACAGCGACATCCACAGTGCCCCCATAATAACAGCGACATCCACAGTGCTCCCATAATAACAGTGACATCCACAGTGCCCCCATAATAACAGTGACATCCACAGTGCCCCCATAATAACAGTGACATCCACAGTGCCCCCATAATAACAGTGACATCCACAGTGCCCCCATAATAACAGTGACATTCACAGTGCTCCCATAATAACAGTGACATCCACAGTGCCCCCATAATAACAGTGACATCCACAGTGCTCCCATAATAACAGTGATATCCACAGTGCCCCCATAATAACAGTGATATCCACAGTGCTCCCATAATAACAGCGACATTCACAGTGCTCCCATAATAACAGTGATATCCACAGTGCCCCCATAATAACAGTGATATCCACAGTGCCCCATAATAACAGTGATATCCACAGTGCTCCCATAATAACAGTGATATCCACAGTGCCCCCATAATAACAGTGATATCCACAGTGCTCCCATAATAACAGCGACATTCACAGTGCTCCCATAATAACAGTGATATCCACAGTGCCCCCATAATAACAGTGATATCCACAGTGCCCCCATAATAACAGTGACATCCACAGTGCTCCCATAATAACAGTGATATCCACAGTGCCCCCATAATAACAGTGATATCCACAGTGCTCCCATAATAACAGTGACATCCACAGTGCTCCCATAATAACAGTGATATCCACAGTGCCCCCATAATAACAGTGATATCCACAGTGCCCCCATAATAACAGTGACATCCACAGTGCTCCCATAATAACAGTGACATCCACAGTGCTCCCATAATAACAGTGACATCCACAGTGCTCCCATAATAACAGTGACATCCACAGTGCTCCCATAATAACAGTGACATCCACAGTGCTCCCATAATAACAGTGACATCCACAGTGCTCCCATAATAACAGTGATATCCACAGTGCCCCCATAATAACAGTGATATCCACAGTGCCCCCATAATAACAGTGACATCCACAGTGCTCCCATAATAACAGTGACATCCACAGTGCTCCCATAATAACAGTGACATCCACAGTGCTCCCATAATAACAGTGACATCCACAGTGCTCCCATAATAACAGTGACATCCACAGTGCTCCCATAATAACAGCGATATCCACAGTGCCCCCATAATAACAGTGACATCCACAGTGCTCCCATAATAACAGCGACATTCACAGTGCTCCCATAATAACAGTGACATCCACAGTGCTCCATAATAACAGTGACATCCACAGTGCTCCCATAATAACAGTGACATCCACAGTGCTCCCATAATAACAGTGACATCCACAGTGCCCCCATAATAACAGCGACATCCACAGTGCTCCCATAATAACAGTGACATCCACAGTGCTCCCATAATAACAGCGATATCCACAGTGCCCCCATAATAACAGTGATATCCACAGTGCTCCATAATAACAGTGATATCCACAGTGCTCCCATAATAACAGTGATATCCACAGTGCCCCCATAATAACAGTGATATCCACAGTGCTCCCATAATAACAGTGACATCCACAGTGCTCCCATAATAACAGTGATATCCACAGTGCCCCCATAATAACAGTGATATCCACAGTGCTCCCATAATAACAGCGACATCCACAGTGCTCCCATAATAACAGTGACATCCACAGTGCTCCCATAATAACAGCGACATCCACAGTGCTCCCATAATAACAGTGATATCCACAGTGCTCCCATAATAACAGTGACATCCACAGTGCTCCCATAATAACAGTGACATCCACAGTGCTCCCATAATAACAGTGACATCCACAGTGCTCCCATAATAACAGTGACATCCACAGTGCTCCCATAATAACAGCGATATCCACAGTGCCCCCATAATAACAGTGACATCCACAGTGCTCCCATAATAACAGCGACATTCACAGTGCTCCCATAATAACAGTGACATCCACAGTGCTCCCATAATAACAGCGACATCCACAGTGCTCCCATAATAACAGTGACATCCACAGTGCCCCCATAATAACAGTGACATCCACAGTGCTCCCATAATAACAGTGACATCCACAGTGCTCCCATAATAACAGTGACATCCACAGTGCTCCCATAATAACAGCGACATTCACAGTGCTCCCATAATAACAGTGACATCCACAGTGCCCCCATAATAACAGTGACATCCACAGTGCTCCCATAATAACAGCGATATCCACAGTGCCCCCATAATAACAGCGACATCCACAGTGCTCCCATAATAACAGCGACATCCACAGTGCTCCCATAATAACAGAGACATCCACAGTGCTCCCATAATAACAGCGACATCCACAGTGCTCCCATAATAACAGTGATATCCACAGTGCCCCCATAATAACAGTGACATCCACAGTGCTCCCATAATAACAGTGATATCCACAGTGCCCCCATAATAACAGCGACATCCACAGTGCTCCCATAATAACAGTGATATCCACAGTGCCCCCATAATAACAGTGACATCCACAGTGCTCCCATAATAACAGTGACATCCACAGTGCTCCCATAATAACAGTGACATCCACAGTGCTCCCATAATAACAGTGACATCCACAGTGCTCCCATAATAACAGTGACATCCACAGTGCTCCCATAATAACAGCGACATCCACAGTGCTCCCATAATAACAGTGACATCCACAGTGCTCCCATAATAACAGTGACATCCACAGTGCTCCCATAATAACAGTGACATCCACAGTGCTCCCATAATAACAGTGACATCCACAGTGCTCCCATAATAACAGTGACATCCACAGTGCTCCCATAATAACAGTGACATCCACAGTGCTCCCATAATAACAGTGACATCCACAGTGCTCCCATAATAACAGTGACATCCACAGTGCTCCCATAATAACAGCGACATCCACAGTGCTCCCATAATAACAGTGATATCCACAGTGCCCCCATAATAACAGTGACATCCACAGTGCTCCCATAATAACAGTGATATCCACAGTGCTCCCATAATAACAGTGACATTCACAGTGCTCCCATAATAACAGTGACATCCACAGTGCTCCCATAATAACAGTGACATCCACAGTGCTCCCATAATAACAGTGACATCCACAGTGCTCCCATAATAACAGCGACATCCACAGTGCTCCCATAATAACAGTGACATCCACAGTGCTCCCATAATAACAGTGACATCCACAGTGCTCCCATAATAACAGTGACATCCACAGTGCTCCCATAATAACAGTGACATCCACAGTGCTCCCATAATAACAGTGACATCCACAGTGCTCCCATAATAACAGTGACATCCACAGTGCCCCCATAATAACAGTGACATCCACAGTGCTCCCATAATAACAGCGACATCCACAGTGCTCCCATAATAACAGCGACATTCACAGTGCCCCCATAATAACAGTGACATCCACAGTGCTCCCATAATAACAGTGACATCCACAGTGCTCCCATAATAACAGTGACATCCACAGTGCCCCCATAATAACAGTGACATCCACAGTGCTCCCATAATAACAGTGACATCCACAGTGCCTCCATAATAACAGCGATATCCACAGTGCTCCCATAATAACAGTGACATCCACAGTGCTCCCATAATAACAGTGACATCCACAGTGCTCCCATAATAACAGCGACATCCACAGTGTCCCCATAATAACAGTGATATCCACAGTGCCCCCATAATAACAGTGATATCCACAGTGCCCCCATAATAACAGCGACATCCACAGTGCCCCCATAATAACAGTGATATCCACAGTGCCCCCATAATAACAGCGACATCCACAGTGCCCCCATAATAACAGTGACATCCACAGTGCTCCCATAATAACAGTGACATTCACAGTGCTCCCATAATAACAGTGACATCCACAGTGCTCCATAATAACAGTGACATCCACAGTGCTCCCATAATAACAGTGATATCCACAGTGCTCCCATAATAACAGTGATATCCACAGTGCTCCCATAATAACAGTGATATCCACAGTGCCCCATAATAACAGTGACATCCACAGTGCCCCCATAATAACAGTGACATCCACAGTGCTCCCATAATAACAGTGATATCCACAGTGCTCCCATAATAACAGCGACATTCACAGTGCTCCCATAATAACAGTGACATCCACAGTGCTCCCATAATAACAGTGACATCCACAGTGCCCCCATAATAACAGTGACATCCACAGTGCCCCCATAATAACAGTGACATCCACAGTGCTCCCATAATAACAGTGATATCCACAGTGCTCCCATAATAACAGTGACATCCACAGTGCTCCCATAATAACAGTGATATCCACAGTGCTCCCATAATAACAGTGATATCCACAGTGCCCCCATAATAACAGTGACATCCACAGTGCTCCCATAATAACAGTGATATCCACAGTGCTCCCATAATAACAGTGACATCCACAGTGCTCCCATAATAACAGTGACATCCACAGTGCTCCCATAATAACAGTGACATCCACAGTGCTCCCATAATAACAGTGACATCCACAGTGCTCCCATAATAACAGTGACATCCACAGTGCTCCCATAATAACAGTGATATCCACAGTGCTCCCATAATAACAGTGATATCCACAGTGCCCCCATAATAACAGTGACATCCACAGTGCTCCCATAATAACAGTGATATCCACAGTGCCCCCATAATAACAGTGACATCCACAGTGCTCCCATAATAACAGTGATATCCACAGTGCTCCCATAATAACAGTGACATCCACAGTGCTCCCATAATAACAGTGATATCCACAGTGCTCCCATAATAACAGTGACATCCACAGTGCCCCCATAATAACAGTGACATCCACAGTGCTCCCATAATAACAGCGACATCCACAGTGCTCCCATAATAACAGCGACATTCACAGTGCTCCCATAATAACAGTGATATCCACAGTGCTCCCATAATAACAGCGACATCCACAGTGCTCCCATAATAACAGCGACATCCACAGTGCTCCCATAATAACAGCGACATCCACAGTGCCCCCATAATAACAGCGACATCCACAGTGCTCCCATAATAACAGCGACATCCACAGTGCCCCCATAATAACAGCGACATCCACAGTGCCCCCATAATAACAGCGACATTCACAGTGCTCCCATAATAACAGCGACATCCACAGTGCTCCCATAATAACAGCGACATCCACAGTGCTCCCATAATAACAGCGACATCCACAGTGCTCCCATAATAACAGCGACATTCACAGTGCTCCCATAATAACAGTGACATCCACAGTGCCCCCATAATAACAGTGACATCCACAGTGCTCCCATAATAACAGTGACATCCACAGTGCCCCCATAATAACAGTGACATCCACAGTGCTCCCATAATAACAGCGACATCCACAGTGCTCCCATAATAACAGCGACATTCACAGTGCTCCCATAATAACAGTGACATCCACAGTGCTCCATAATAACAGTGACATCCACAGTGCTCCCATAATAACAGTGACATCCACAGTGCCCCCATAATAACAGTGACATCCACAGTGCTCCCATAATAACAGTGACATCCACAGTGCTCCATAATAACAGTGACATCCACAGTGCTCCATAATAACAGTGACATCCACAGTGCTCCCATAATAACAGCGACATTCACAGTGCTCCCATAATAACAGTGACATCCACAGTGCTCCATAATAACAGTGACATCCACAGTGCTCCATAATAACAGTGACATCCACAGTGCTCCCATAATAACAGTGATATCCACAGTGCTCCCATAATAACAGTGATATCCACAGTGCCCCCATAATAACAGTGACATCCACAGTGCTCCCATAATAACAGTGACATCCACAGTGCTCCCATAGTAACAGTGATATCCACAGTGCCCCCATAATAACAGTGACATCCACAGTGCTCCCATAATAACAGTGATATCCACAGTGCCCCCATAATAACAGTGACATCCACAGTGCTCCCATAATAACAGTGACATCCACAGTGCCCCCATAATAACAGTGACATCCACAGTGCTCCCATAATAACAGTGATATCCACAGTGCCCCCATAATAACAGTGACATCCACAGTGCTCCCATAATAACAGTGATATCCACAGTGCCTCCATAATAACAGTGATATCCACAGTGCTCCCATAATAACAGTGACATCCACAGTGCTCCCATAATAACAGTAATATCCACAGTGCTCCCATAATAACAGTGACATCCACAGTGCCCCCATAATAACAGTGACATCCACAGTGCTCCCATAATAACAGTGACATCCACAGTGCCCCCATAATAACAGTGACATCCACAGTGCTCCCATAATAACAGTGACATCCACAGTGCTCCCATAATAACAGTGACATCCACAGTGCTCCCATAATAACAGTGATATCCACAGTGCTTCCATAATAACAGTGACATCCACAGTGCCCCCATAATAACAGTGACATCCACAGTGCCCCCATAATAACAGTGACATCCACAGTGCCCCCATAATAACAGTGACATCCACAGTGCCCCCATAATAACAGCGATATCCACAGTGCCCCATAATAACAGTGATATCCACAGTGCTCCCATAATAACAGTGACATCCACAGTGCTCCCATAATAACAGCGACATCCACAGTGCCCCCATAATAACAGTGACATCCACAGTGCCCCCATAATAACAGTGACATCCACAGTGCTCCCATAATAACAGTGACATCCACAGTGCTCCCATAATAACAGTGACATCCACAGTGCTCCCATAATAACAGTGACATCCACAGTGCTCCCATAATAACAGTGATATCCACAGTGCTCCCATAATAACAGTGATATCCACAGTGCTCCCATAATAACAGTGACATCCACAGTGCTCCCATAATAACAGTGACATCCACAGTGCTCCCATAATAACAGCGACATTCACAGTGCTCCCATAATAACAGTGACATCCACAGTGCTCCATAATAACAGTGACATCCACAGTGCTCCCATAATAACAGTGACATCCACAGTGCTCCCATAATAACAGTGACATCCACAGTGCCCCCATAATAACAGCGACATCCACAGTGCTCCCATAATAACAGTGACATCCACAGTGCTCCCATAATAACAGCGATATCCACAGTGCTCCCATAATAACAGCGACATCCACAGTGCTCCCATAATAACAGCGACATTCACAGTGCTCCCATAATAACAGTGATATCCACAGTGCTCCCATAATAACAGTGATATCCACAGTGCCCCCATAATAACAGTGATATCCACAGTGCTCCCATAATAACAGTGACATCCACAGTGCTCCCATAATAACAGTGATATCCACAGTGCCCCCATAATAACAGTGATATCCACAGTGCTCCCATAATAACAGCGACATCCACAGTGCTCCCATAATAACAGTGACATCCACAGTGCTCCCATAATAACAGCGACATCCACAGTGCTCCCATAATAACAGTGATATCCACAGTGCTCCCATAATAACAGCGACATCCACAGTGCTCCCATAATAACAGTGATATCCACAGTGCTCCCATAATAACAGTGACATCCACAGTGCTCCCATAATAACAGTGACATCCACAGTGCTCCCATAATAACAGTGACATCCACAGTGCTCCCATAATAACAGCGATATCCACAGTGCCCCCATAATAACAGTGACATCCACAGTGCTCCCATAATAACAGCGACATTCACAGTGCTCCCATAATAACAGTGACATCCACAGTGCTCCCATAATAACAGCGACATCCACAGTGCTCCCATAATAACAGTGACATCCACAGTGCCCCCATAATAACAGTGACATCCACAGTGCTCCCATAATAACAGTGACATCCACAGTGCTCCCATAATAACAGTGACATCCACAGTGCTCCCATAATAACAGCGACATTCACAGTGCTCCCATAATAACAGTGACATCCACAGTGCCCCCATAATAACAGTGACATCCACAGTGCTCC
The DNA here is from genome assembly GCF_046119375.1 of Phyllobates terribilis. Classification (NCBI taxonomy): domain Eukaryota; kingdom Metazoa; phylum Chordata; class Amphibia; order Anura; family Dendrobatidae; genus Phyllobates; species Phyllobates terribilis. Next base: position 21,185 of record NW_027369185.1, read on the forward strand.
CATAATAACAGCGATATCCACAGTGCCCCCATAATAACAGCGACATCCACAGTGCTCCCATAATAACAGCGACATCCACAGTGCTCCCATAATAACAGAGACATCCACAGTGCTCCCATAATAACAGCGACATCCACAGTGCTCCCATAATAACAGTGATATCCACAGTGCCCCCATAATAACAGTGACATCCACAGTGCTCCCATAATAACAGTGATATCCACAGTGCCCCCATAATAACAGCGACATCCACAGTGCTCCCATAATAACAGTGATATCCACAGTGCCCCCATAATAACAGTGACATCCACAGTGCTCCCATAATAACAGTGATATCCACAGTGCTCCCATAATAACAGTGACATCCACAGTGCTCCCATAATAACAGTGACATCCACAGTGCTCCCATAATAACAGTGACATCCACAGTGCTCCCATAATAACAGTGACATCCACAGTGCTCCCATAATAACAGTGACATCCACAGTGCTCCCATAATAACAGCGACATCCACAGTGCTCCCATAATAACAGCGACATCCACAGTGCTCCCATAATAACAGTGACATCCACAGTGCTCCCATAATAACAGTGACATCCACAGTGCTCCCATAATAACAGTGACATCCACAGTGCTCCCATAATAACAGTGACATCCACAGTGCTCCCATAATAACAGTGACATCCACAGTGCTCCCATAATAACAGTGACATCCACAGTGCTCCCATAATAACAGTGACATCCACAGTGCTCCCATAATAACAGTGACATCCACAGTGCCCCCATAATAACAGTGACATCCACAGTGCTCCCATAATAACAGCGACATCCACAGTGCTCCCATAATAACAGCGACATTCACAGTGCCCCCATAATAACAGTGACATCCACAGTGCTCCCATAATAACAGTGACATCCACAGTGCTCCCATAATAACAGTGACATCCACAGTGCCCCCATAATAACAGTGACATCCACAGTGCTCCCATAATAACAGTGACATCCACAGTGCCTCCATAATAACAGCGATATCCACAGTGCTCCCATAATAACAGTGACATCCACAGTGCTCCCATAATAACAGTGACATCCACAGTGCTCCCATAATAACAGCGATATCCACAGTGCCCCCATAATAACAGCGACATCCACAGTGCCCCCATAATAACAGTGACATCCACAGTGCTCCCATAATAACAGTGACATTCACAGTGCTCCCATAATAACAGTGACATCCACAGTGCTCCATAATAACAGTGACATCCACAGTGCTCCCATAATAACAGTGATATCCACAGTGCTCCCATAATAACAGTGATATCCACAGTGCTCCCATAATAACAGTGATATCCACAGTGCCCCATAATAACAGTGACATCCACAGTGCCCCCATAATAACAGTGACATCCACAGTGCTCCCATAATAACAGTGATATCCACAGTGCTCCCATAATAACAGCGACATTCACAGTGCTCCCATAATAACAGTGACATCCACAGTGCTCCCATAATAACAGTGACATCCACAGTGCTCCCATAATAACAGTGACATCCACAGTGCTCCCATAATAACAGTGATATCCACAGTGCCCCCATAATAACAGTGACATCCACAGTGCTCCCATAATAACAGTGATATCCACAGTGCTCCCATAATAACAGTGACATCCACAGTGCTCCCATAATAACAGTGATATCCACAGTGCTCCCATAATAACAGTGATATCCACAGTGCCCCCATAATAACAGTGACATCCACAGTGCTCCCATAATAACAGTGATATCCACAGTGCTCCCATAATAACAGTGACATCCACAGTGCTCCCATAATAACAGTGACATCCACAGTGCTCCCATAATAACAGTGACATCCACAGTGCTCCCATAATAACAGTGACATCCACAGTGCTCCCATAATAACAGTGACATCCACAGTGCTCCCATAATAACAGTGATATCCACAGTGCTCCCATAATAACAGTGATATCCACAGTGCCCCCATAATAACAGTGACATCCACAGTGCTCCCATAATAACAGTGATATCCACAGTGCCCCCATAATAACAGTGACATCCACAGTGCTCCCATAATAACAGTGATATCCACAGTGCTCCCATAATAACAGTGACATCCACAGTGCTCCCATAATAACAGTGATATCCACAGTGCTCCCATAATAACAGTGACATCCACAGTGCCCCCATAATAACAGTGACATCCACAGTGCTCCCATAATAACAGCGACATCCACAGTGCTCCCATAATAACAGCGACATTCACAGTGCTCCCATAATAACAGTGATATCCACAGTGCTCCCATAATAACAGCGACATCCACAGTGCTCCCATAATAACAGCGACATCCACAGTGCTCCCATAATAACAGCGACATCCACAGTGCTCCCATAATAACAGCGACATTCACAGTGCTCCCATAATAACAGCGACATCCACAGTGCTCCCATAATAACAGCGACATCCACAGTGCTCCCATAATAACAGCGACATCCACAGTGCTCCCATAATAACAGCGACATTCACAGTGCTCCCATAATAACAGTGACATCCACAGTGCCCCCATAATAACAGTGACATCCACAGTGCTCCCATAATAACAGTGACATCCACAGTGCCCCCATAATAACAGTGACATCCACAGTGCTCCCATAATAACAGCGACATCCACAGTGCTCCCATAATAACAGCGACATTCACAGTGCTCCCATAATAACAGTGACATCCACAGTGCTCCATAATAACAGTGACATCCACAGTGCTCCCATAATAACAGTGACATCCACAGTGCCCCCATAATAACAGTGACATCCACAGTGCTCCATAATAACAGTGACATCCACAGTGCTCCCATAATAACAGAGACATCCACAGTGCTCCATAATAACAGTGACATCCACAGTGCTCCATAATAACAGTGACATCCACAGTGCTCCCATAATAACAGCGACATTCACAGTGCTCCCATAATAACAGTGACATCCACAGTGCTCCCATAATAACAGTGACATCCACAGTGCTCCCATAATAACAGCGACATTCACAGTGCTCCCATAATAACAGTGACATCCACAGTGCTCCATAATAACAGTGACATCCACAGTGCTCCATAATAACAGTGACATCCACAGTGCTCCCATAATAACAGTGATATCCACAGTGCTCCCATAATAACAGTGATATCCACAGTGCCCCCATAATAACAGTGACATCCACAGTGCTCCCATAATAACAGTGACATCCACAGTGCTCCCATAGTAACAGTGATATCCACAGTGCCCCCATAATAACAGTGACATCCACAGTGCTCCCATAATAACAGTGATATCCACAGTGCCCCCATAATAACAGTGACATCCACAGTGCTCCCATAATAACAGTGACATCCACAGTGCCCCCATAATAACAGTGACATCCACAGTGCTCCCATAATAACAGTGATATCCACAGTGCCCCCATAATAACAGTGACATCCACAGTGCTCCCATAATAACAGTGATATCCACAGTGCCTCCATAATAACAGTGATATCCACAGTGCTCCCATAATAACAGTGACATCCACAGTGCTCCCATAATAACAGTAATATCCACAGTGCTCCCATAATAACAGTGACATCCACAGTGCCCCCATAATAACAGTGACATCCACAGTGCTCCCATAATAACAGTGACATCCACAGTGCCCCCATAATAACAGTGACATCCACAGTGCTCCCATAATAACAGTGACATCCACAGTGCTCCCATAATAACAGTGACATCCACAGTGCTCCCATAATAACAGTGATATCCACAGTGCTTCCATAATAACAGTGACATCCACAGTGCCCCCATAATAACAGTGACATCCACAGTGCCCCCATAATAACAGTGACATCCACAGTGCCCCCATAATAACAGTGACATCCACAGTGCCCCCATAATAACAGCGATATCCACAGTGCCCCATAATAACAGTGATATCCACAGTGCTCCCATAATAACAGTGACATCCACAGTGCTCCCATAATAACAGCGACATCCACAGTGCCCCCATAATAACAGTGACATCCACAGTGCCCCCATAATAACAGTGACATCCACAGTGCTCCCATAATAACAGTGACATCCACAGTGCTCCCATAATAACAGTGACATCCACAGTGCTCCCATAATAACAGTGACATCCACAGTGCTCCCATAATAACAGTGATATCCACAGTGCTCCCATAATAACAGTGATATCCACAGTGCTCCCATAATAACAGTGACATCCACAGTGCTCCCATAATAACAGTGACATCCACAGTGCTCCCATAATAACAGTGATATCCACAGTGCTTCCATAATAACAGTGACATCCACAGTGCCCCCATAATAACAGTGACATCCACAGTGCCCCCATAATAACAGTGACATCCACAGTGCTCCCATAATAACAGTGACATCCACAGTGCTCCCATAATAACAGCGACATCCACAGTGCCCCCATAATAACAGTGACATCCACAGTGCCCCCATAATAACAGTGACATCCACAGTGCTCCCATAATAACAGTGACATCCACAGTGCTCCCATAATAACAGTGACATCCACAGTGCTCCCATAATAACAGTGACATCCACAGTGCTCCCATAATAACAGTGATATCCACAGTGCTCCCATAATAACAGTGACATCCACAGTGCTCCCATAATAACAGTGACATCCACAGTGCTCCCATAATAACAGTGACATCCACAGTGCTCCCATAATAACAGTGACATCCACAGTGCTCCCATAATAACAGTGATATCCACAGTGCTCCCATAATAACAGTGATATCCACAGTGCTCCCATAATAACAGCGATATCCACAGTGCTCCCATAATAACAGTGACATCCACAGTGCTCCCATAATAACAGTGATATCCACAGTGCCCCCATAATAACAGTGATATCCACAGTGCTCCCATAATAACAGCGACATTCACAGTGCCCCCATAATAACAGTGACATCCACAGTGCTCCCATAATAACAGTGACATCCACAGTGCTCCCATAATAACAGCGACATCCACAGTGCTCCCATAATAACAGTGATATCCACAGTGCTCCCATAATAACAGTGACATCCACAGTGCCCCCATAATAACAGTGACATCCACAGTGCTCCCATAATAACAGCGACATCCACAGTGCTCCCATAATAACAGCGACATCCACAGTGCTCCCATAATAACAGCGACATTCACAGTGCTCCCATAATAACAGTGACATCCACAGTGCCCCCATAATAACAGTGACATCCACAGTGCTCCCATAATAACAGTGACATCCACAGTGCTCCCATAATAACAGTGACATCCACAGTGCTCCCATAATAACAGTAATATCCACAGTGCTCCATAATAACAGTGACATCCACAGTGCTCCCATAATAACAGTGACATCCACAGTGCTCCCATAATAACAGTGACATCCACAGTGCTCCCATAATAACAGTGATATCCACAGTGCTTCCATAATAACAGTGACATCCACAGTGCCCCCATAGTAACAGTGATATCCACAGTGCTCCATAATAACAGTGATATCCACAGTGCTCCCATAATAACAGTGACATCCACAGTGCCCCCATAATAACAGCGATATCCACAGTGCCCCATAATAACAGTGATATCCACAGTGCTCCCATAATAACAGTGACATCCACAGTGCTCCCATAATAACAGTGATATCCACAGTGCTCCCATAATAACAGCGACATTCACAGTGCTCCCATAATAACAGCGACATCCACAGTGCTCCCATAATAACAGTGATATCCACAGTGCTCCCATAATAACAGTGCTATCCACAGTGCCCCATAATAACAGTGACATCCACAGTGCCTCCATAATAACAGTGATATCCACAGTGCTCCCATAATAACAGCGACATTCACAGTGCTCCCATAATAACAGTGATATCCACAGTGCTCCCATAATAACAGCGACATTCACAGTGCCCCCATAATAACAGTGATATCCACAGTGCCCCCATAATAACAGTGACATCCACAGTGCTCCCATAATAACAGTGACATCCACAGTGCTCCCATAATAACAGTGACATCCACAGTGCTCCCATAATAACAGTGATATCCACAGTGCCCCATAATAACAGTGACATCCACAGTGCCCCCATAATAACAGTGATATCCACAGTGCTCCCATAATAACAGCGACATTCACAGTGCTCCCATAATAACAGCGACATCCACAGTGCCCCCATAATAACAGTGACATCCACAGTGCTCCCATAATAACAGTGACATCCACAGTGCCCCCATAATAACAGTGATATCCACAGTGCCCCCATAATAACAGCGACATCCACAGTGCTCCCATAATAACAGCGACATCCACAGTGCTCCCATAATAACAGCGACATCCACAGTGCCCCCATAATAACAGTGACATCCACAGTGCTCCCATAATAACAGTGACATCCACAGTGCCCCCATAATAACAGTGACATCCACAGTGCTCCCATAATAACAGTGACATCCACAGTGCTCCCATAATAACAGTGACATCCACAGTGCTCCCATAATAACAGCGACATTCACAGTGCTCCCATAATAACAGCGACATCCACAGTGCCCCCATAATAACAGCGACATCCACAGTGCTCCCATAATAACAGTGACATCCACAGTGCCCCCATAATAACAGTGACATCCACAGTGCTCCCATAATAACAGTGACATCCACAGTGCTCCCATAATAACAGCGACATTCACAGTGCCCCCATAATAACAGTGACATCCACAGTGCCCCCATAATAACAGTGATATCCACAGTGCTCCATAATAACAGTGACATCCACAGTGCTCCCATAATAACAGTGACATCCACAGTGCTCCCATAATAACAGTGACATTCACAGTGCCCCCATAATAACAGTGATATCCACAGTGCTCCATAATAACAGTGATATCCACAGTGCTCCATAATAACAGTGACATCCACAGTGCTCCATAATAACAGTGACATCCACAGTGCTCCCATAATAACAGTGACATTCACAGTGCCCCCATAATAACAGTGATATCCACAGTGCTCCATAATAACAGTGATATCCACAGTGCTCCATAATAACAGTGATATCCACAGTGCTCCATAATAACAGTGATATCCACAGTGCTCCATAATAACAGTGACATCCACAGTGCTCCCATAATAACAGTGACATCCACAGTGCTCCCATAATAACAGCGACATTCACAGTGCCCCCATAATAACAGTGACATCCACAGTGCCCCCATAATAACAGTGATATCCACAGTGCTCCATAATAACAGCGACATCCACAGTGCTCCCATAATAACAGTGACATCCACAGTGCCCCCATAATAACAGTGACATCCACAGTGCTCCCATAATAACAGTGACATCCACAGTGCTCCCATAATAACAGCGACATTCACAGTGCCCCCATAATAACAGTGACATCCACAGTGCCCCCATAATAACAGTGATATCCACAGTGCTCCATAATAACAGTGACATCCACAGTGCTCCCATAATAACAGTGACATCCACAGTGCTCCCATAATAACAGTGACATCCACAGTGCTCCCATAATAACAGTGACATCCACAGTGCCCCCATAATAACAGTGACATCCACAGTGCTCCATAATAACAGTGACATCCACAGTGCTCCCATAATAACAGTGACATCCACAGTGCTCCCATAATAACAGTGACATCCACAGTGCTCCCATAATAACAGTGACATCCACAGTGCTCCCATAATAACAGTGATGTCCACAGTGCCCCCATAATAATAGTGACATCCACAGTGCCCCCATAATAACAGTGATATCCACAGTGCTCCCATAATAACAGTGATATCCCCAGTGCTCCCATAATAACAGTGATATCCACAGTGCTCCCATAATAACAGTGATATCCACAGTGCCCCCATAATAACAGTGATATCCACAGTGCTCCCATAATAACAGTGATATCCACAGTGCTCCCATAATAACAGTGACATCCACAGTGCTCCCATAATAACAGTGACATCCACAGTGCTCCCATAATAACAGCGATATCCACAGTGCTCCCATAATAACAGTGACATCCACAGTGCCCCCATAATAACAGTGATATCCACAGTGCTCCCATAATAAAAGTGATATCCACAGTGCTCCATAATAACAGTGACATCCACAGTGCTCCCATAATAACAGTGACATCCACAGTGCTCCCATAATAACAGTGATATCCACAGTGCTCCCATAATAACAGTGATATCCACAGTGCTCCCATAATAACAGTGATATCCACAGTGCCTCCATAATAACAGTGACATCCACAGTGCTCCCATAATAACAGTGAAATCCACAGTGCTCCCATAATAACAGCGATATCCACAGTGCTCCCATAATAACAGTGACATCCACAGTGCCCCCATAATAACAGTGATATCCACAGTGCTCCCATAATAAAAGTGATATCCACAGTGCTCCATAATAACAGCGATATCCACAGGGCTCCCATAATAACAGTGACATCCACAGTGCTCCCATAATAACAGTGACATCCACAGTGCTCCCATAATAACAGTGATATCCACAGTGCTCCCATAATAACAGTGATATCCACAGTGCTCCCATAATAACAGTGATATCCACAGTGCCCCCATAATAACAGTGATATCCACAGTGCTCCCATAATAACAGTGACATCCACAGTGCTCCCATAATAACAGTGACATCCACAGTGCTGCCATAATAAAAGTGATATCCACAGTGCTCCCATAATAACAGTGATATCCACAGTGCTCCCATAATAACAGTGACATCCACAGTGCTCCCATAATAAAAGTGATATCCACAGTGCCCCCATAATAACAGTGACATCCACAGTGCCCCATAATAACAGTGACATCCACAGTGCCCCATAATAACAGTGACATCCACAGTGCTCCCATAATAACAGTGACATCCACAGTGCTCCCATAATAACAGTGACATCCACAGTGCTCCCATAATAACAGTGACATCCACAGTGCCCCCATAATAACAGTGACATCCACAGTGCTCCCATAATAACAGTGATATCCACAGTGCTCCCATAATAACAGTGATATCCACAGTGCTCCCATAATAACAGTGACATCCACAGTGCTCCCATAATAACAGTGATATCCACAGTGCCCCCATAATAACAGTGATATCCACAGTGCTCCCATAATAACAGTGACATCCACAGTGCTCCCATAATAACAGTGATATCCACAGTGCTCCCATAATAACAGTGATATCCACAGTGCTCCCATAATAACAGTGACATCCACAGTGCTCCCATAATAAAAGTGATATCCACAGTGCCCCCATAATAACAGTGACATCCACAGTGCCCCATAATAACAGTGACATCCACAGTGCTCCCATAATAACAGTGACATCCACAGTGCTCCCATAATAACAGCGACATCCACAGTGCTCCCATAATAACAGTGACATCCTCAGTGCTCCCATAATAACAGTGACATCCACAGTGCCCCCATAATAACAGTGATATCCACAGTGCCCCCATAATAACAGTGACATCCACAGTGCTCCCATAATAACAGTGATATCCACAGTGCCCCCATAATAACAGTGACATCCACAGTGCTCCCATAATAACAGTGACATCCACAGTGCTCCCATAATAACAGTGACATCCACAGTGCTCCCATAATAACAGTGACATCCACAGTGCTCCCATAATAACAGTGACATCCACAGTGCTCCCATAATAACAGCGACATCCACAGTGTCCCCATAATAACAGTGACATCCACAGTGCTCCCATAATAACAGTGACATCCACAGTGCTCCCATAATAACAGCGACATCCACAGTGCCCCCATAATAACAGTGACATCCACAGTGTCCCCATAATAACAGTGACATCCACAGTGCTCCCATAATAACAGTGACATCCACAGTGCTCCCATAATAACAGTGACATCCACAGTGCTCCCATAATAACAGCGACATCCACAGTGCCCCCATAATAACAGCGATATCCACAGTGCCCCCATAATAACAGTGACATCCACAGTGCTCCCATAATAACAGTGACATCCACAGTGCTCCCATAATAACAGTGACATCCACAGTGCTCCCATAATAACAGCGACATCCACAGTGCTCCCATAATAACAGTGACATCCACAGTGCTCCCATAATAACAGTGATATCCACAGTGCCCCCATAATAACAGTGACATCCACAGTGCTCCCATAATAACAGTGACATCCACAGTGCTCCCATAATAACAGTGACATCCACAGTGCTCCCATAATAACAGTGACATCCACAGTGCTCCCATAATAACAGCGACATCCACAGTGCTCCCATAATAACAGCGACATCCACAGTGCCCCCATAATAACAGTGACATCCACAGTGCTCCCATAATAACAGTGACATCCACAGTGCTCCCATAATAACAGCGACATTCACAGTGCTCCCATAATAACAGTGATATCCACAGTGCTCCCATAATAACAGTGACATCCACAGTGCTCCCATAATAACAGCGACATCCACAGTGCTCCCATAATAACAGCGACATCCACAGTGCTCCATAATAACAGTGATATCCACAGTGCTCCCATAATAACAGTGATATCCACAGTGCTCCCATAATAACAGTGACATCCACAGTGCTCCCATAATAACAGTGACATCCACAGTGCCCCATAATAACAGTGACATCCACAGTGCTCCATAATAACAGTGATATCCACAGTGCCCCCATAATAACAGCGACATCCACAGTGCTCCATAATAACAGTGATATCCACAGTGCTCCCATAATAACAGTGACATCCACAGTGCTCCCATAATAACAGTGACATCCACAGTGCTCCCATAATAACAGTGATATCCACAGTGCTCCCATAATAACAGTGATATCCACAGTGCTCCATAATAACAGTGACATTCACAGTGCTCCCATAATAACAGTGATATCCACAGTGCTCCCATAATAACAGTGATATCCACAGTGCTCCATAATAACAGTGACATCCACAGTGCTCCCATAATAACAGTGACATCCACAGTGCTCCCATAATAACAGTGATATCCACAGTGCTCCCATAATAACAGTGACATCCACAGTGCTCCCATAATAACAGTGACATCCACAGTGCCCCCATAATAACAGTGATATCCACAGTGCTCCCATAATAACAGTGACATCCACAGTGCTCCCATAATAACAGTGACATCCACAGTGCTCCCATAATAACAGCGATATCCACAGTGCTCCCATAATAACAGCGACATTCACAGTGCTCCCATAATAACAGTGATATCCACAGTGCTTCCATAATAACAGTGACATCCACAGTGCCCCCATAATAACAGTGACATCCACAGTGCCCCCATAATAACAGCGATATCCACAGTGCCCCATAATAACAGTGACATCCACAGTGCTCCCATAATAACAGCGACATCCACAGTGCCCCCATAATAACAGTGACATCCACAGTGCTCCCATAATAACAGTGACATCCACAGTGCTCCCATAATAACAGCGACATTCACAGTGCCCCCATAATAACAGTGACATCCACAGTGCTCCCATAATAACAGCGACATCCACAGTGCTCCCATAATAACAGTGACATCCACAGTGCTCCCATAATAACAGCGACATCCACAGTGCTCCCATAATAACAGTGATATCCACAGTGCCCCCATAATAACAGTGATATCCACAGTGCCCCCATAATAACAGTGACATCCACAGTGCTCCCATAATAACAGTGACATCCACAGTGCTCCCATAATAACAGCGACATTCACAGTGCCCCCATAATAACAGTGACATCCACAGTGCTCCCATAATAACAGCGACATCCACAGTGCTCCCATAATAACAGTGACATCCACAGTGCTCCCATAATAACAGCGACATCCACAGTGCTCCCATAATAACAGTGATATCCACAGTGCTCCCATAATAACAGTGATATCCACAGTGCCCCCATAATAACAGCGACATCCACAGTGCCCCCATAATAACAGCGATATCCACAGTGCCCCATAATAACGGTGACATCCACAGTGCTCCCATAATAACAGTGACATCCACAGTGCTCCCATAATAACAGTAATATCCACAGTGCTCCATAATAACAGTGACATCCACAGTGCTCCCATAATAACAGTGACATCCACAGTGCTCCCATAATAACAGTGACATCCACAGTGCTCTCATAATAACAGTGATATCCACAGTGCTCCCATAATAACAGTAATATCCACAGTGCTCCCATAATAACAGTGACATCCACAGTGCTCCCATAATAACAGTGATATCCACAGTGCTCCCATAATAACAGTAATATCCACAGTGCTCTCATAATAACAGTGATATCCACAGTGCTCCCATAATAACAGTAATATCCACAGTGCTCCATAATAACAGTGACATCCACAGTGCTCCCATAATAACAGTGACATCCACAGTGCCCCCATAATAACAGTGACATCCACAGTGCTCCCATAATAACAGTGATATCCACAGTGCTTCCATAATAACAGTGACATCCACAGTGCTCCCATAATAACAGTGATATCCACAGTGCTCCATAATAACAGTGATATCCACAGTGCTCCCATAATAACAGTGACATCCACAGTGCTCCCATAATAACAGTGACATCCACAGTGCTCCCATAATAACAGTGATATCCACAGTGCCCCCATAATAACAGTGATATCCACAGTGCTCCCATAATAACAGCGACATTCACAGTGCTCCCATAATAACAGTGACATCCACAGTGCTCCCATAATAACAGTGACATCCACAGTGCTCCATAATAACAGCGACATCCACAGTGCCCCCATAATAACAGTGATATCCACAGTGCCCCCATAATAACAGTGACATCCACAGTGCTCCCATAATAACAGTGACATCCACAGTGCTCCCATAATAACAGTGACATCCACAGTGCTCCCATAATAACAGTGATATCCACAGTGCCCCCATAATAACAGTGATATCCACAGTGCCCCCATAATAACAGTGACATCCACAGTGCTCCCATAATAACAGTGACATCCACAGTGCTCCCATAATAACAGTGACATCCACAGTGCCCCCATAATAACAGTGACATCCACAGTGCCCCCATAATAACAGTGACATCCACAGTGCTCCCATAATAACAGTGATATCCACAGTGCTCCCATAATAACAGTGACATCCACAGTGCTCCATAATAACAGTGATATCCACAGTGCTCCCATAATAACAGTGACATCCACAGTGCCCCCATAATAACAGTGACATCCACAGTGCTCCCATAATAACAGCGACATTCACAGTGCTCCCATAATAACAGTGACATCCACAGTGCCCCCATAATAACAGTGACATCCACAGTGCTCCCATAATAACAGTGACATCCACAGTGCCTCCATAATAACAGTGATATCCACAGTGCTCCCATAATAACAGCGACATTCACAGTGCTCCCATAATAACAGTGACATCCACAGTGCTCCCATAATAACAGTGATATCCACAGTGCTCCCATAATAACAGTGATATCCACAGTGCCCCCATAATAACAGTGATATCCACAGTGCTCCCATAATAACAGCGACATTCACAGTGCTCCCATAATAACAGTGACATCCACAGTGCTCCCATAATAACAGTGACATCCACAGTGCCCCCATAATAACAGTGACATCCACAGTGCTCCCATAATAACAGTGACATCCACAGTGCTCCCATAATAACAGCGACATTCACAGTGCCCCCATAATAACAGTGACATCCACAGTGCTCCCATAATAACAGTGACATCCACAGTGCTCCCATAATAACAGTGACATCCACAGTGCTCCCATAATAACAGTGACATCCACAGTGCTCCCATAATAACAGCGATATCCACAGTGCCCCCATAATAACAGTGACATCCACAGTGCTCCCATAATAACAGTGATATCCACAGTGCTCCCATAATAACAGTGACATCCACAGTGCCCCCATAATAACAGTGACATCCACAGTGCCCCCATAATAACAGTGATATCCACAGTGCCCCCATAATAACAGTGACATCCACAGTGCTCCCATAATAACAGTGATATCCACAGTGCCCCCATAATAACAGTGACATCCACAGTGCTCCCATAATAACAGTGACATCCACAGTGCCCCCATAATAACAGTGACATCCACAGTGCTCCCATAATAACAGTGACATCCACAGTGCTCCCATAATAACAGCGACATTCACAGTGCCCCCATAATAACAGTGACATCCACAGTGCTCCCATAATAACAGTGACATCCACAGTGCTCCCATAATAACAGTGACATCCACAGTGCTCCCATAATAACAGTGACATCCACAGTGCCCCCATAATAACAGCGACATCCACAGTGCTCCCATAATAACAGTGATATCCACAGTGCCCCCATAATAACAGTGACATCCACAGTGCTCCCATAATAACAGTGACATCCACAGTGCTCCCATAATAACAGTGACATCCACAGTGCCCCCATAATAACAGTGACATCCACAGTGCTCCCATAATAACAGTGACATCCACAGTGCTCCCATAATAACAGTGACATCCACAGTGCTCCCATAATAACAGTGACATCCACAGTGCTCCCATAATAACAGTGACATCCACAGTGCTCCCATAATAACAGTGACATCCACAGTGCCCCCATAATAACAGTGACATCCACAGTGCTCCCATAATAACAGTGACATCCACAGTGCTCCCATAATAACAGCGATATCCACAGTGCCCCCATAATAACAGTGACATCCACAGTGCTCCCATAATAACAGTGATATCCACAGTGCTCCCATAATAACAGTGACATCCACAGTGCCCCCATAATAACAGTGACATCCACAGTGCCCCCATAATAACAGTGATATCCACAGTGCCCCCATAATAACAGTGATATCCACAGTGCCCCATAATAACAGTGACATCCACAGTGCCCCCATAATAACAGTGATATCCACAGTGCCCCCATAATAACAGTGATATCCACAGTGCCCCATAATAACAGTGACATCCACAGTGCCCCCATAATAACAGCGATATCCACAGTGCTCCCATAATAACAGCGACATTCACAGTGCCCCCATAATAACAGTGATATCCACAGTGCCCCCATAATAACAGTGACATCCACAGTGCCCCCATAATAACAGTGATATCCACAGTGCCCCCATAATAACAGTGATATCCACAGTGCCCCATAATAACAGTGACATCCACAGTGCCCCCATAATAACAGTGATATCCACAGTGCTCCCATAATAACAGTGATATCCACAGTGCTCCCATAATAACAGTGATATCCACAGTGCTCCCATAATAACAGTGATATCCACAGTGCCCCCATAATAACAGTGATATCCACAGTGCTCCCATAATAACAGTGACATCCACAGTGCTCCCATAATAACAGTGATATCCACAGTGCCCCATAATAACAGCGACATTCACAGTGCTCCCATAATAACAGCGACATTCACAGTGCCCCCATAATAACAGTGATATCCACAGTGCCCCCATAATAACAGTGATATCCACAGTGCCCCCATAATAACAGTGACATCCACAGTGCTCCCATAATAACAGTGACATCCACAGTGCTCCCATAATAACAGTGACATCCACAGTGCTCCCATAATAACAGTGACATCCACAGTGCTCCCATAATAACAGTGACATCCACAGTGCTCCCATAATAACAGTGATATCCACAGTGCTCCATAATAACAGTGACATCCACAGTGCCCCCATAATAACAGTGACATCCACAGTGCTCCCATAATAACAGCGACATTCACAGTGCCCCCATAATAACAGTGATATCCACAGTGCCCCCATAATAACAGTGATATCCACAGTGCCCCCATAATAACAGTGACATCCACAGTGCTCCCATAATAACAGTGACATCCACAGTGCTCCCATAATAACAGTGACATCCACAGTGCTCCCATAATAACAGTGATATCCACAGTGCTCCATAATAACAGTGACATCCACAGTGCCCCCATAATAACAGTGATATCCACAGTGCTCCCATAATAACAGTGACATCCACAGTGCCCCCATAATAACAGTGATATCCACAGTGCTCCATAATAACAGTGACATCCACAGTGCCCCCATAATAACAGTGATATCCACAGTGCTCCATAATAACAGTGACATCCACAGTGCCCCCATAATAACAGTGATATCCACAGTGCTCCCATAATAACAGTGACATCCACAGTGCCCCCATAATAACAGTGATATCCACA
Source organism: Phyllobates terribilis (assembly GCF_046119375.1). NCBI lineage: Eukaryota > Metazoa > Chordata > Amphibia > Anura > Dendrobatidae > Phyllobates > Phyllobates terribilis. The sequence continues at coordinate 37,541 of NW_027369185.1, forward strand.
GTGCTCCATAATAACAGTGACATCCACAGTGCCCCCATAATAACAGTGATATCCACAGTGCTCCATAATAACAGCGACATCCACAGTGCTCCCATAATAACAGTGATATCCACAGTGCTCCATAATAACAGTGACATCCACAGTGCCCCCATAATAACAGTGATATCCACAGTGCTCCCATAATAACAGCGACATCCACAGTGCTCCCATAATAACAGTGATATCCACAGTGCTCCATAATAACAGTGACATCCACAGTGCCTCCATAATAACAGTGATATCCACAGTGCTCCCATAATAACAGCGACATTCACAGTGCTCCCATAATAACAGTGATATCCACAGTGCTCCCATAATAACAGTGACATCCACAGTGCCCCCATAATAACAGCGACATCCACAGTGCTCCCATAATAACAGTGACATCCACAGTGCTCCATAATAACAGCGACATCCACAGTGCTCCCATAATAACAGTGACATCCACAGTGCTCCATAATAACAGTGACATCCACAGTGCCCCCATAATAACAGTGATATCCACAGTGCCTCCATAATAACAGTGATATCCACAGTGCTCCCATAATAACAGCGACATTCACAGTGCTCCCATAATAACAGTGATATCCACAGTGCTCCCATAATAACAGTGACATCCACAGTGCCCCCATAATAACAGTGACATCCACAGTGCCCCCATAATAACAGTGATATCCACAGTGCCCCCATAATAACAGTGATATCCACAGTGCCCCATAATAACAGTGACATCCACAGTGCCCCCATAATAACAGTGATATCCACAGTGCCCCCATAATAACAGTGATATCCACAGTGCCTCCATAATAACAGTGATATCCACAGTGCTCCCATAATAACAGCGACATTCACAGTGCTCCCATAATAACAGTGATATCCACAGTGCTCCCATAATAACAGTGACATCCACAGTGCCCCCATAATAACAGTGACATCCACAGTGCCCCCATAATAACAGTGATATCCACAGTGCCCCCATAATAACAGTGATATCCACAGTGCTCCCATAATAACAGCGACATTCACAGTGCTCCCATAATAACAGTGACATCCACAGTGCCCCCATAATAACAGTGATATCCACAGTGCCTCCATAATAACAGTGATATCCACAGTGCTCCCATAATAACAGCGACATTCACAGTGCTCCCATAATAACAGTGATATCCACAGTGCTCCCATAATAACAGTGACATCCACAGTGCCCCCATAATAACAGTGACATCCACAGTGCCCCCATAATAACAGTGATATCCACAGTGCCCCCATAATAACAGTGATATCCACAGTGCCTCCATAATAACAGTGATATCCACAGTGCTCCCATAATAACAGCGACATTCACAGTGCTCCCATAATAACAGTGACATCCACAGTGCCCCCATAATAACAGTGATATCCACAGTGCCTCCATAATAACAGTGATATCCACAGTGCTCCCATAATAACAGCGACATTCACAGTGCTCCCATAATAACAGTGATATCCACAGTGCTCCCATAATAACAGTGACATCCACAGTGCCCCCATAATAACAGTGACATCCACAGTGCCCCCATAATAACAGTGATATCCACAGTGCCCCCATAATAACAGTGATATCCACAGTGCCCCATAATAACAGTGACATCCACAGTGCCCCCATAATAACAGTGATATCCACAGTGCCCCCATAATAACAGTGATATCCACAGTGCCCCATAATAACAGTGACATCCACAGTGCCCCCATAATAACAGTGATATCCACAGTGCTCCCATAATAACAGCGACATTCACAGTGCCCCCATAATAACAGTGATATCCACAGTGCCCCCATAATAACAGTGACATCCACAGTGCCCCCATAATAACAGTGATATCCACAGTGCCCCCATAATAACAGTGATATCCACAGTGCCCCATAATAACAGTGACATCCACAGTGCCCCCATAATAACAGTGATATCCACAGTGCTCCCATAATAACAGCGACATTCACAGTGCCCCCATAATAACAGTGATATCCACAGTGCCCCCATAATAACAGTGATATCCACAGTGCCCCCATAATAACAGTGACATCCACAGTGCTCCCATAATAACAGTGACATCCACAGTGCTCCCATAATAACAGTGACATCCACAGTGCTCCCATAATAACAGTGATATCCACAGTGCCCCATAATAACAGCGACATTCACAGTGCTCCCATAATAACAGTGATATCCACAGTGCTCCCATAATAACAGCGACATCCACAGTGCTCCCATAATAACAGTGATATCCACAGTGCTCCATAATAACAGTGACATCCACAGTGCCCCCATAATAACAGTGATATCCACAGTGCCCCATAATAACAGCGACATTCACAGTGCTCCCATAATAACAGCGACATCCACAGTGCTCCCATAATAACAGTGATATCCACAGTGCTCCATAATAACAGTGACATCCACAGTGCCCCCATAATAACAGTGATATCCACAGTGCTCCCATAATAACAGTGACATCCACAGTGCTCCCATAATAACAGTGATATCCACAGTGCTCCCATAATAACAGTGACATCCACAGTGCTCCCATAATAACAGTGACATCCACAGTGCTCCCATAATAACAGTGACATCCACAGTGCTCCCATAATAACAGTGACATCCACAGTGCTCCATAATAACAGTGACATCCACAGTGCCTCCATAATAACAGTGATATCCACAGTGCTCCCATAATAACAGCGACATTCACAGTGCTCCCATAATAACAGTGATATCCACAGTGCTCCCATAATAACAGCGACATTCACAGTGCCCCCATAATAACAGTGATATCCACAGTGCCCCCATAATAACAGTGACATCCACAGTGCTCCCATAATAACAGTGACATCCACAGTGCTCCCATAATAACAGTGATATCCACAGTGCTCCCATAATAACAGCGACATTCACAGTGCCCCCATAATAACAGTGATATCCACAGTGCCCCCATAATAACAGTGACATCCACAGTGCTCCCATAATAACAGTGACATTCACAGTGCTCCCATAATAACAGTGACATCCACAGTGCTCCCATAATAACAGTGATATCCACAGTGCCCCCATAATAACAGTGACATCCACAGTGCTCCCATAATAACAGTGACATCCACAGTGCCCCCATAATAACAGTGACATTCACAGTGCCCCCATAATAACAGTGATATCCACAGTGCTCCCATAATAACAGTGATATCCACAGTGCCCCATAATAACAGTGACATCCACAGTGCCCCCATAATAACAGTGATATCCACAGTGCTCCCATAATAACAGCGACATTCACAGTGCTCCCATAATAACAGTGACATCCACAGTGCTCCCATAATAACAGCGACATCCACAGTGCTCCCATAATAACAGCGACATCCACAGTGCCCCCATAATAACAGTGATATCCACAGTGCTCCCATAATAACAGTGACATCCACAGTGCTCCCATAATAACAGTGACATCCACAGTGCTCCCATAATAACAGTGCTATCCACAGTGCTCCCATAATAACAGTGACATCCACAGTGCTCCCATAATAACAGTGACATCCACAGTGCCCCCATAATAACAGTGACATCCACAGTGCTCCCATAATAACAGTGACATCCACAGTGCCCCCATAATAACAGTGACATCCACAGTGCTCCCATAATAACAGTGACATCCACAGTGCCCCCATAATAACAGTGACATCCACAGTGCTCCCATAATAACAGTGACATCCACAGTGCCCCCATAATAACAGTGATATCCACAGTGCCCCCATAATAACAGTGACATCCACAGTGCTCCCATAATAACAGCGACATCCACAGTGCTCCCATAATAACAGTGACATCCACAGTGCCCCCATAATAACAGTGACATCTACAGTGTTCCCATAATAACAGTGATATCCACAGTGCCCCCATAATAACAGTGACATCCACAGTGCCCCCATAATAACAGTGACATCCACAGTGCCCCCATAATAACAGTGATATCCACAGTGCTCCCATAATAACAGCGACATCCACAGTGCTCCCATAATAACAGCGACATCCACAGTGCCCCCATAATAACAGTGACATCCACAGTGCTCCCATAATAACAGTGACATCCACAGTGCCCCCATAATAACAGTGACATCCACAGTGCTCCCATAATAACAGTGACATCCACAGTGCTCCCATAATAACAGCGACATTCACAGTGCTCCCATAATAACAGTGACATCCACAGTGCCCCCATAATAACAGCGACATCCACAGTGCTCCCATAATAACAGTGACATCCACAGTGCCCCCATAATAACAGTGACATCCACAGTGCTCCCATAATAACAGTGACATCCACAGTGCCCCCATAATAACAGTGACATCCACAGTGCCCCCATAATAACAGTGACATCCACAGTGCTCCCATAATAACAGTGACATCCACAGTGCTCCCATAATAACAGCGACATCCACAGTGCTCCCATAATAACAGTGACATCCACAGTGCCCCCATAATAACAGTGACATCCACAGTGCTCCCATAATAACAGCGACATTCACAGTGCTCCCATAATAACAGTGACATCCACAGTGCTCCCATAATAACAGTGACATCCACAGTGCTCCCATAATAACAGTGACATCCACAGTGCCCCCATAATAACAGTGACATCCACAGTGCTCCCATAATAACAGTGACATCCACAGTGCTCCCATAATAACAGCGACATTCACAGTGCTCCCATAATAACAGTGACATCCACAGTGCCCCCATAATAACAGCGACATCCACAGTGCTCCCATAATAACAGTGACATCCACAGTGCCCCCATAATAACAGTGACATCCACAGTGCTCCCATAATAACAGTGACATCCACAGTGCTCCCATAATAACAGCGACATTCACAGTGCCCCCATAATAACAGCGACATCCACAGTGCTCCCATAATAACAGTGACATCCACAGTGCCCCCATAATAACAGTGACATCCACAGTGCTCCCATAATAACAGTGACATCCACAGTGCTCCCATAATAACAGCGACATCCACAGTGCTCCCATAATAACAGCGACATCCACAGTGCTCCCATAATAACAGTGACATCCACAGTGTCCCCATAATAACAGTGATATCCACAGTGCCCCCATAATAACAGTGACATCCACAGTGCTCCCATAATAACAGCGACATCCACAGTGCTCCCATAATAACAGTGACATCCACAGTGCTCCCATAATAACAGTGACATCCACAGTGCCCCCATAATAACAGTGATATCCACAGTGCTCCCATAATAACAGTGACATCCACAGTGCTCCCATAATAACAGTGACATCCACAGTGCTCCCATAATAACAGTGACATCCACAGTGCTCCCATAATAACAGTGATATCCACAGTGCTCCCATAATAACAGTGACATCCACAGTGCTCCCATAATAACAGTGACATCCACAGTGCCCCCATAATAACAGTGATATCCACAGTGCTCCCATAATAACAGTGACATCCACAGTGCCCCCCATAATAACAGTGACATCCACAGTGCTCCCATAATAACAGTGACATCCACAGTGCTCCCATAATAACAGTGACATCCACAGTGCTCCCATAATAACAGTGACATCCACAGTGCCCCCATAATAACAGTGACATCCACAGTGCTCCCATAATAACAGTGACATCCACAGTGCCCCCCATAATAACAGTGACATCCACAGTGCTCCCATAATAACAGTGACATCCACAGTGCCCCCATAATAACAGTGATATCCACAGTGCTCCCATAATAACAGTGACATCCACAGTGCTCCCATAATAACAGCGACATCCACAGTGCTCCCATAATAACAGTGACATCCACAGTGCTCCCATAATAACAGTGGTATCCACAGTGCTCCCATAATAACAGTGACATCCACAGTGCTCCCATAATAACAGCGACATCCACAGTGCTCCCATAATAACAGTGACATCCACAGTGCTCCCATAATAACAGCGACATCCACAGTGCTCCCATAATAACAGCGACATCCACAGTGCCCCCCATAATAACAGTGACATCCACAGTGCTCCCATAATAACAGTGACATCCACAGTGCTCCCATAATAACAGCGACATCCACAGTGCTCCCATAATAACAGCGACATCCACAGTGCCCCCCATAATAACAGTGACATCCACAGTGCTCCCATAATAACAGTGACATCCACAGTGCTCCCATAATAACAGTGACATCCACAGTGCTCCCATAATAACAGTGATATCCACAGTGCTCCCATAATAACAGTGACATCCACAGTGCTCCCATAATAACAGCGACATCCACAGTGCTCCCATAATAACAGTGACATCCACAGTGCTCCCATAATAACAGTGGTATCCACAGTGCTCCCATAATAACAGTGACATCCACAGTGCTCCCATAATAACAGCGACATCCACAGTGCTCCCATAATAACAGTGACATCCACAGTGCTCCCATAATAACAGCGACATCCACAGTGCTCCCATAATAACAGCGACATCCACAGTGCCCCCCATAATAACAGTGACATCCACAGTGCTCCCATAATAACAGTGACATCCACAGTGCTCCCATAATAACAGCGACATCCACAGTGCTCCCATAATAACAGTGACATCCACAGTGCTCCCATAATAACAGTGACATCCACAGTGCTCCCATAATAACAGCGACATCCACAGTGCTCCCATAATAACAGCGACATCCACAGTGCTCCCATAATAACAGTGACATCCACAGTGCTCCATAATAACAGTGATATCCACAGTGCCCCCATAATAACAGTGACATCCACAGTGCCCCCATAATAACAGCGACATCCACAGTGCTCCCATAATAACAGTGACATCCACAGTGCCCCCCATAATAACAGTGACATCCACAGTGCTCCCATAATAAC
>NW_027369186.1:0-44479 GCF_046119375.1 Phyllobates terribilis
ATAAGACCCTTGACAAGTCCTCTGGCAATTTTTCTGGTCAGTGTTCCCTTGCTCTATCAGGTAAAATCTCCATTCTCTACTTGTTTCAAGGTCTCTAAACTACCACCTACCATAATCTGGGTCATAGACTCAGGCGCCACTGACCACATGACCAAATCAGCCGCCATATGATTGATTACCGAACCTCTAAAGGCCATAATATCTTAACAACCAATGGTTCCTTAGCCGAAGTTGCTGGAAGAGGATCACTTCCTCTCTCTTCAACCATAACTCTGAAAAATGTGCTCCATGTCCCTGAACTCTCAACAAACCTGATTTCTGTAAGCAAGCTCACTAAAGACCTAAATTGTAATGCAGTTTTCACTCCATCTGTTTGTGTTCTACAGGACCAGACTACGGGGAAGTGGAGTGGACTTGCTAAGGAAGCTAATGGCCTATATCAATTGGAAAACCTGAATATACCTTCACCTCTCACTCATTCTCATCCACAACCTTCAACAAAGAAGACTTGTTACTTCATCATTCACGTCATGGCCATCCTTCCTTTCAAATCCTAAAGCAATTATATCCCGAGTTGTGTCAAGGAATGGATATATCTCAGCTACAATGTGAAGTTTGTGAGTTTGCTAAACACACTAGAGCTTCCTATGCTATATAAGTACTAAGAGATTATTGTACCCCTTTCAATTGATTCATAGTGACATTTGGGGACCGTCTCCTTTACTTAATATATCTGGGGCTCGTTGGTTTGTTACCTTTATCGATGATTGCACTCGTATAATGTGGATATACCTTTTGAAGAATAAATCTGATGTTAGCCAAATTATCCCTCTCTTTATCTCCATGATTCAGACACAATTCAATACAAAAATTCAGAGATTTAGAAGTGACAATGTCAAGGATTATTTCTTCTTTCAAAAACAAGTGATTATTCATGAATCTTCTTGTGTCTATACTCCAAAACAAAATGGTCTTGCTGAGAGAAAAAACCGACACATTTGAGGTTACCCGAGCTCTTCTTTTCACCATCAATGTCCCTAAATGTTATTGGGGAGAAGCAGTTCTTACTTCTACCTACCTCATAAACAGAATGCCATCCAAAATTCTGAAATTTCAAAGTCAGTAGAGTGTTTACAGAAGTTCTTTCCGTCTTGGCAGCCTCCAGCCTTCAACCAAAACTATTTGAATGTATTGCATTTGTCCATATTCATCAACATCAAAGGGAAAAACTTGACCCTAAAGCAGTCAAATGCATCTTCCTTGGCTACTCATCCACTCAAAAGGGTTATAAGTGCTATAACCCAACCTCAAAAAGACACTATATTACTATGGATGTCTCCTTTGCTGAAACCCAACCATTTTACACTAAACAACAAGACCAGAACCCAACTTCCCTCTCTATCCCATATGACGGTTCATTTCCTGAATTGGACGTGGATATTCCTTCACCGAAAGCCATTGTCACCCCACAAGAAGACAGTTCAACACCAGATCTAACCCATACACATCCTTCTCATCAATTTCCTAGATATCTACAGGTGTATTCCAGGAGAAAAGGGTCAGGCCAAGTCCAACAACAAGCTCCATCCTCTCACTCCGAGTCTGACTCCCAAGATACCGATCCTCAAGGTATGAAATTTCATTACTAATAATGAAATGTGGGATCCAATAAAATTATCCATTTATCTTCCGATTAATATAGTCAATCAAATTCTTAAAATATATATACCATCCATTGATATAGAAGATAATTAAATTTGGAGCTTATCAAGCTCAGGAGAATTTAGTACAAAAAGTACAACTAAATTAACTAGAAATAATACAAATAATTCAAAACTCTGCAATTTTTACTAAAATGTGGAACCTTAATATACCTCCTAAAATTTAAAATTTCCTTTGGAAAGTCTTATCTGATTGTTTTCCAACTACTGAAAGATTACATAAATATTTTAATAGAGTTCCAAATAACAGTACTCCTGCAATGGTCTCATAGAAACAAAACAACTTCTCATTTCTTCTTTGACTGCCCATATAAGAATTTGATTCATCTATTAGAACAAAGAACTGGTAAAAATATTATCTATACTCACTCTAATAATTTTCTTAATGACCTTGATCATTTCACTAATAACAATAAAAATATGGAAATAATGTATTCTCTATGGTATGAATTATGCAGAGATAGAAACAAGAATTGTTTTAATAACAATCAAACAAAATCTTCTCCTATTGACATAGCCTTTATTCAATTTCATTCTTGGATGTCTTCCAATTTTTTTTAACTCGGATCGTGAGAACAATATCAAGAACAACACTACTAATAATTTTAAACGTAGGAAAAATATCTCTAATTGGAAAAACCTCAAGGGTGGTTTAAAATGAACTTTGATGCATCTTTTTATCCAAATGGAGATTCTTATATTGATAATATTATCATAGATAACAAGGGTAATATTATAAAAATTACTCACAAACAAATTAATTCTTCATCTCCAATACAAGGAGAAGTTATAGCAGCTATAAAAACAACTAGGGCACTTAATTTAGACAAAATCATTTTAGAATGAGATAATCTCACTATGATAAATGCAATACAAAAAATTTGACAGGTTCCATGGAGCATACAGAACATAATCAAGGAGGTGGAAAGAGAAATCAACCAATTCAAAGAAGTAAGGTTTTCCACTGCTTCAGAGAAAATAATAAAGTTGCAGATCTGATAGCCTCGAAGGAAGTACAGAATATAGATGTACCTTATTTATTATATCTTACTAACATTCATAATGTACCTGATAACTATATCAGGACTTTGTGAGGAAGACTGCGGGTTTCGCATTCTTTGTTCCTTAGTTTTCTTTTTAAGTTTGTAAGCATTATCAAGCATGATAATGCGGGACTGCCTCCGGGTTAAGGGGGTTCCCTTTGTTGACCATCAATAAAAAAAAACTACTTTCCAATCATCATTTATCAAAAATATAACAAAATCTACCTCTCTTATGACTATGACAAGCTTATATAGAACACATTATGCAATGTATTTTTAGGCTACTAAAGGCTCTACATCAGATGCAAAATCACTCGAATGATGCAGATATTAGTATCCTAAATAAATTTAGTTCAAGTATCAAAACATTCATCAACCGTGCAGTTTAAAAATGTGGCCGACGCAGTCTTAAAACTCCGCATAATAAATGCAAAGGGATTTTTGTGATTAAATTGCCTTTTTTTTAATTAAAAAACACTCCTTATTTATTTTGCCGAGATATAAGACTGCACCAACCAATTTTTAGGACTGCGCAGTCATATGTCCAAAAAAGTAAATAATAGCTTCCAAAAATAAGGCAATATGAGGTCAACACTAGGGTTACAAACGAAAGACAAATTTATAATGAAATTTGAAGATTAATTTCATTTTTCATTTTTTCAAAACAACCTACGACATCTTTAACTTTTTGTTATACAAAGATCTCTCAGCGACACCAACACCAAATTTTCTTCTAAAGAGTCAGAAGCCACCGTTGTTTAGACATCTAGGTGATAGTTGGAAAATGTTCGGTATTTATAAGGTTCACAGATGTCATTTTTCATCGTATATGAATGTTTTTAATGTCGAATACAAATCACCTACATATTCATTAGGACAATTAAAGCTAGTCGTCGTAATTCCATATTAAAGATACGTAGATAATGGGAGGAAGATGAAGATCCACTGTTATTCTGGTAGCACACCCTTATAAAATTATTAAATATATACCAAAATTTATCATCACATAAAATATAGGCTAAGTTTAAAAACTAGTTCAGCCTATTTATGAAACTTACAAAAATTTGAAACCTTTCAACTTTAAGTATATATAGATATATATAGAATGTTTCCGATGCGGACTAATTTTTCCGTGCGACTCATTACAACTGGTGCATTTTTAACATATTTTTGGTGCACTATGCAGCACACTACCAAGTGCACTACTCTGTGTATTACTGGTACACATGTGAGTGCACTACTAGTGCACTCCTCAATAGTGCACTGGTACACTCTTCATTTCACTACCGGTGCACTCTTCATTGTATTAGGGTACACTTCTCAGTAGTGCACTGACGCACTCCTCAGTACACTAGTGGTGTACTACCCAATTTGTATACTGGTGCACTCCTCTGATTTGAATGTACTATCAAGTACACTACTGATGCACTTTACAATAGTATATTAGTGCACTTTTTAGTGATTCACTGATACACTATCTAGTAATACACCAGTACATTATTATAGTTCGCACATTTCACACAAAAAAAATTAATCCAAAGTGATTAACCCTCAATATATAGATAAAGAGGGAAAATAAAGTTGGAGTCGTACATGATAGTCTAGATAGACCATACACCATTTATTATTACACCATAGCCTAGTTAGGCACAAAATAAAAAAACTTGATAATTTAAAGTTGCATCTAAATTCAACTTTCTCAAACACACTCCATACTCCAAGTAGCACACCAAATTACCCAAAACTTAAAACAGCGTTGTTTGCCTTGCTTAACAAGTTACTCATGGGCGACTCGGACGATCTGCTTCCCAACATTCTGGCCCTTGAAGATGCCAACAAGAGCAGAAGGCGCAGTCTCCAAACCTTGAGCGACATCCTCAACATATGTTATCTTACCTTGTTTGATCAATGGAATGACCTTGTCCAAATAATCCTCGTACTTATCATAGTAATCAAACACGGAAAAGCCTTGCATCCGAACGCGCTTGAAGATGAGGATGTGCAAGTTATGCACGCCCTCAAGCTGCTCTAGGTTGTACTGCGACACCAAGCCGCACACTGTGATTCGACCATGGAGTCTCATGTTCAACAACACTGCGTCAAGCATCTTCCCTCCTACATTCTCGTAGTATATGTCAATGCCCTGTGGAAAATACCTGCAATGAAACCTAGCTTAAGGTGCTGGAAAAATGTCATCACAATATATGATAGCCAAATACCAGTTGTCAAGAATTAGACGCTTAATACTTAGTCAGGAACTGGAAGTTGTTGGTATTCAGAAGATGTATGAAGAATCCATACCTCTTCAATGTTGAATCAAGATCTTGTTCTTCCTTGTAATTGAAAGCGTTGTCAAAACCGAGTTTGTTCTTCAACAGATGAACCTTAGATATATGCACAATTGATTGGGACATTAGGTACGTAGGAACTTCAGAAGACTACAATTTACACTTGCACTAATACGATAGTTATGCTGTGCGCAAAAGGTGTTACCTTCTCTTTGGTTCCAGCACTTCCAACGACATAACAGCCCATCAACTTGGCAAACTGGCCTACAAGCTGACCTTACAGCACCCGATGCAGCGGAGATAAAGACACGATCACCTTTCTGAGGGGAGCATACTTCATGGAACCCGAAATAGGCCGTCATTCCAGGCATACCTGCATCATCAATGAAGCTAGAAATCAGATTCAACACTATATGCAAGTGCAACTAAACAATTAAAAGCGCTAAAAGGAAATTTGGAAAGATCAAATTGGGACGTAGAGAGTAATCTATTAAATTAGTAGACTATAAAAATATTTTGGTTGGAAAAGCCAATATGACCAAGAGTGTACAACATGAATGTTAAGTAGAATATTGAGTGTTGAGAGATATCTCGATAGAGTAGCTTACCAAGAATCCCTGTATAGTAAGAGAGAGGAACATCAGTATGATTGATCTTAAACAAAGTCTTGGACGATGGTATCACACTATACTCCTCCCATCCAGTTAATCCCCAAACAAGCTCATCTTTCTTGAAATCTGGATGCTTAGATTCCAACACTTTGCCCACACCATAACTACTCAGTGGCTGCACAGACACAAACCAAGCTTATATTATATAAAACTAAATTAAGTCCATGCTAAACATAGTAATTACTAGTAGCTAATATTGTACTTACATAGTCAGGGAGAAAGCATCAAAAATTTCAGGTTGACCGTCCATCTTCACCATAAGCTGGCGCATGTAAGGGTCACAAGAGAGGTAAAGATTCTTGACAAGCACAGCGCCATCGGAACCTTCCGGAAGCTCGAGCAGCTTCTCGATTGTCCTGACCTCCATATCCGACTCCTTGGGGAATCCAGTGACGTAGTTCTTAAGGACTACTTGCTTGTTGTTGATGCTCATTTTCTCCTTTCAGTGTGCTTAATTCTACTGATTATTGTAGGTTTGAGTGATTATGATTTATGTGTAACGAGTTGTTTGTGGCTTTGTATTTATAGTTGCAAATTACAAACAGTAGTTTCTCCCGCCAGCGTTACACTGACGTACAACTATGGAAAAACGTTTCACTACTTTTTGCCATTGACGAGTTAAATAATGTATAGGAATTGAAATTAGAGGAAGCAAAATTAAGCTGAGATTGCTATAACTTTGATGTCAGTCAATACGTCACCTGGAAGTCAAAATTCAGCAACAACTGCCAGACTTTGAATTGGACAATAACGGTTACTTCAGTTAGATATACTATTGGGATATTGGTGTACCAATTCCCTGAGTGATTCGTGCTTACAAAATTACATAATTTTGTAATGCAGAATTTTATTTTAACTATCATCACTTTGTAATGTTTTGTGGAAATTTCTACTGGACATTCAACGGTAGTTTATTTTAAATATTAGATTACGTTCTACAATTTTGTGTTTTGTTTGAAGTGTTAATATCAAATACCGTTTTCAATCACTTACATAAGTGTTTTTCGTATGTTTTTCAAACCCTACAAGAAGTCCTTTATATAGGCCCGATTGGAATGGTTAAAATCGGTTATAACCATAAATTTGAGAGAACTATCAAAGAACATTGTTGTACTATAATCATAGTATATTAACCCGGAATCAATGAACTCCACAGTATATTCCATATCTCATATTCCTTTTGATGTTTATATTCCCTTTTCCAGATTCTCCTCGAAAAGAAATAAAAGTAGCCCAATTCCAAGCCCATATACTTAACTTACATATATTAGAATAATCTTATCTTAAAATAAGCTTTGACAACGAAATCTTTACTCATTAATCTCATGCGATTCAATGAAGACGAAATCGTTTATGTGGACGTATACTCCACACCCCCAAACTTACGTTATAATAACTTTAATTCATTAAGATCTTTGATTAAATTCCGATTACATTTAACGGTCTGATAATTCACTTAAATCACCAACAAGAATCAGATGGTCATGGAACTTAAAAATCAAATTTCAAGACAAATTCAATGGCAATTTTGAACTATCTAGAGGTTAGTTGTTAGTTTGAGCTTGCTCAGACTAATCGTTTCTTTTGCTTTGATGATGATAAACACTACATGTGATCTATCTTCTGTTTCTAAGATTTACAGGAGTAGATTAAGAAGTCAAGAGAGTCGCTTTGACCAAGAGAACAAGCTAGAGACTAGCTTTGAGCCTTGCGAAGATAGAAGATATTGCAAAGGCAATCTCAATCAACTTTAAGTTGAAGAATCATAATTCAAGAGTGAAGATGTGAAGAAGAGTTGAAGGCTAAGGACTAGCGCAGAGACGAAGAGAGTCGCTGCCGGCTAGTGTATCCAGTGCTTCAACGATAGAGAAATGAAGTGAAGAAAATCTGCCCAGGTAGATTATGCTACGCGTATTTGTGCCAGCAATGGGAAAGACGTGAAGCTCAGGATAGGCGAATGTGCTTCTTCCTATGGAGAGTGAGGAGTGTGGTTCACCAACATGGACGAGTTGAAGCGTAATGGTGGAGAAGCGGATTGCCAGCGTGGTAGAGGTTGTTACAAGTTTGTTGCTCAAGAAAAAGGAGAATCTGTGGAGGAGCTGCCTGGGAGATTAGTCACACGGATTGCCAAGGTGGCAATCTCCTTTATTACAATATTGTATAGAGTTTTCTAACTTGGGAAATAAGTTTAGGATTTCTATAAATAGTTGTAATAGTTGTATGCATTCTCACGAGCTTGGGAAACCTCGAGAGGGAGAGAAAGTCTAGCTAGTAAAAAGACAACAAGATCAGGAAAGCATGGGAGTTAGTACATTGAGTGTCTTGGAAGGATCCAATAGAACTGAAAGCTGGGAGGTTAGTAAGGTTGAGTTTTGGGACAAGCTGGTGATCTCTGAGGGAGCGAGTGTCGTCTATACAACTTGAGAGCAATAATCATTGTAAGTGAGATGAACGTGAGTGTAGTGAGTGGAGAGTTATAAGGCCTTGTAATCATTTGTTCATTATATTCAATATATTGGTGAGTTTCATCTCGGACATGCATTATTGCCAAGGGTTCTCACCTTACCAAGTCTCTTTGTGCATATGAGCTGAATCTTTCATTTAACCATCTAAGATTCATATTGTGGCTTTCCCTCTTGATTCCGCATTTATAGCACACTCGCTTTGTAGCGCGTTGTGCTTACTTTAGGGAAATAGACTCGCTTAAAAGTGTTTTATTAACTTCCGCATATCTTAAACACTAAGTCTAGTCAATCGATCTACCCTTCTCTAAAAGTTAGTCGATTCAAATCTACTCTATAAAAGTTTTCAACAATCGGATCACTTCTATATTTACTCGCTTTGTTGAGAGCTATTCTTCGGATACTAGCTTTATAGCTTCTATTCATTATATATAGAGTAAGTGTAAGATTCACGCATATATCTTGTTACACTCACTTTTTATCTCGATCCTTAATTCGTCAAAACCCACAATTGGTTTAGACCACAAGCTGCTCAATCTTATACAGATTTGGTTCCTACTCTCTAGTATGAATCATGTGCTATGAAAAACACTCGTACAACCTAAGTATCTCTTTAGCTAAGCCACGTGTCTTGGCTGAGGGTGAACTAGAATGGTGGCCCACTATGACTAAGAACTACATCCAACAAACTGACTATCAATGTTGAAGAATCATAGGAAAAAGGTGAAGAAAATCTCAAAGACGAAACCGACACTTACAAATGGGGACCAACTGAGTATGCTAGGCTAGACAATAATGTCAAGACAAAGCAACTCATCCTTAACGCTCTCTCTCGAAAGGACATTGACAAGATCATGTCTCTATCCACTGCCAAGCTCATGTGGGAAGCTATCATTGATATGCACAGCGACAATGAGGATATGAAGAACAATTGTCCATTCAAGCTCCAAAGGGACATCCATTCATTTTAGATGGGAGAAAGTGATTCTGTCTCATATTATCGTTCTCAGTTCCAGGTATTTGTGATAAGACATCCTCCGCGAGACTTAAGGTAGAACCATGGGAACTCACTCTCGCTTTTATCCATGGTGTTAACTCTATGTTTGACACAACTAAACGAATAATGCTAATGACTAAAGAAACAAAAGTCTTGCATGTATCTATACTTGTTGGTAAATTAAGAGTGGAGGAAGCTGAAGATCAAAAGGAGTCAATAGCATCTAGAGAAACCCAAGGAGTCGCTCTCAAGCTCACTCGCGTACTTCAAAAGGTCGAGGACAATGATGAATCTGAAAATGAAGAGGACCAAGAAGTAGTGTTGATGACTAAGCTATTCAAAAGGTTCTTTAAGAAAAAGTTTGACATAACTACCAAAGGGGACAGAGATCCAAAGGACACGAAGCCATTCAGCCTCAAGAACATTACGTGCTACAAATGCTCAGGTAGAGGACATCTCTCTAGAGATTGTCCAAGTGAAAGGGTAGATCCGAATGAAGAAGAAGGGGGATCTGGAACACCTCCTAGGAAGGCCTTTACCACTCTATGGGGCGACTCTGATGATGATGTCGATGTTGGTGAAGATCCTGAAAATTGCTTCACATTCGCTCAACCTATTCTAGAGCCAGCTTCTATACCCGAAGTTGAGGTAAGTGTTCTTGTACCAGAACCTTTACTAGCTATCCCTCCTACACCCTCTCTCTCTATATCTACGGGTGTACTCAATCAACTGAGTCAATCTGAGGACAAGCTTGATTTGAGTGATTTTATTTCCTCTAACTCTGATATGACTATATCCAAGGATACGCTCATTCAAGTGAGTCTTGAGATAGAAAAGCTTGCTTTGAGTGAGTCATCTAAGACTCTAACTGCTCGTACGAAGCCATTACAAGCTAAATACAAACAAGTAGGAGCACAACGAGTGTTACACATGCCTTCCCCCAACGGATCATATTCGACTTAGTTGGAAGAAGATTGAAAGTAGCAAGCCAGGAAATGAACGACCACTTCCTTGGCTGAATACTGTGCCAAAGGACCTCACAACACAGGATAGCGCCGTCGGGGGACGTAGAACCCGATAAATCGCAGCCGTATCCATTTCCGCAGACGGCTTTCCCAATTGATCTAGTTCGGTAACAACCTGATTGAACTGAACTAACACCGAGTCCTTGACCATGACAACGTTCTTCCAAACACAAGAAGAGCTAGAAGAGGCAGCCCCAAACCACATATCATCTTGCTTCAACAGATTTTTTCGGACTGAAACCGTCCAAATACTCCTCCTATCAAGAAGGACATCAAACACAAGGCGAAATAATAGAGATTTGTTCCAAGAAAGGAGTTCTTTGGGACCCAAACCCTCACCTTCAAGCTCCCTACACACATTTTTCCAACCAACCAATGTGTGTTTATTGTGAATATCACCTATCCAAAGATAAGAACGACACATTGCCTCAACACATCTAATAATACCCTTAGGAAACTCAATAACTTGCATCCAAAATCCAACAATACTCTCAAAACAGATTTAATAGTTCGGGCTTGACCTAGATAAGAGAGATGCCTCGCTTTTCTACATGAAATATCACTTTGGATTTTATTAAGGATAGGTTGAAAATCACCACATTTGAGTCTCCTAGAGTGAAGAGGGGCTCCAAGATAACAGAACGACAACCTCCTTGTTTGGAACCCAAGAACGCAACAAGTTCATGTCTACATGCAGAACCAATACCCCCAAAGAACATGCAAGTCTTGCTTGGATTTGCAATCAATCCAAATTCGTTAGCAAAAGAAGACAACTCATCCTTAATGATCTTAAATGAGGGTTTCATGGGTTTGCAAAAAATAAGGAGGTCGTCTTCAAACACAAGAGTTGAGATGCCAAGCTGCTTACAACACGGGTGGAAAAAGAACCCCTTACGACCACTAGCCTTAGACAGACGTCGGGTAAACATCTCAATGATCAGGACAAATAAGAACGGGGACAAAGGATCCCCTTGCCACAACCCCGGACCACCCTTGCATAAGCCTTCAACCTCCAAAATAATAATGATATAATAGGAGGGGTAGAAACGCACTCCATGATCCAACCGATCATTTGGCGCGGGAAATTGAAGTATTCAAGGATGCTTCTCAAAAACTTCCAGATGACACAATCATAAGCTTTCTGCAAGTCAATCTAAATCAGACATCTCGGAGAATTAATCCTACTATCATACCAATTGACAAGATCCTGAGGAACCGATAAGTTATCAACAATGCAACGATGAGGAACAAATGCACCTTGATTAATGGAGACATTCTCATCAAGCAATGGCCGAATGCGATCAACCAGGATTTTAGAGATGACCTCTAGAATGGTGTTGCAACACGCAATAAATTGGAATCCCTTCACTAACAATGGCTTCTCTACCTCCGGACTGAGGCTGATAAAAGTTGCATTGAATTGGAGAAGAAGCCTACCCTTCTGAATAAATCCCAAACCGTCGAGCAAACGTCATCTTTAACGATGTTCCATCATCTTTTAAAGAAGAAGCTGACAAAACCATCCGGACCCGGAGTCTTAATGTTCCCAGTATTAAAAAAAGCAAATCTAATCTCATCAATAGAACAAAAACAACACAACTCATGATGCAAATCAGAATAAACGTCGCCTTGGAGGCCATCGACCACAAGGTCTGTCGTGACAATAACTGAACCAAAAAGGCTACGGAAGAACTTAAGAATCTCATAATTAATACTTGCATGCGTATCAATAACATTCCCTGCTGCATCGTTGAGGAGGAAGATAGAGCTACGACCCCTACATTGCTTAATACCACTGTGGACAAAAGAGTAGTTTTCCTCACCATGCTTAAACAATCCACTTTTGATTTTTGAGCAATAAAACTATGCAATTGAGTGATGCGGAGATCTAGATTAGCCTTAGCCTCGGAGACCGCATGCTACTTCTCAACACACAAAAAATCAGATTGTAACTCATCATTAGCTGATTTTAGCTACAACAAACTATTATCTCCAACACAATTCTCTACGAGACTGCACCTATCGAATTGAATTTGAAAATGGCCGACTTATGAAAACATAGACAAATAAGGATATTATACTGACAACCAAGGAAATCATGCTCGTAATGTCTCTTAAACGAATCAACACAATAAATGGCATATGGTTATTAGCCAGGATTAGGCTCATGTATAAATAGAGAAAGAAAGAAAAGTGGAACACATCATGTAACGAACTAGAGTTCCAGTGTTCAAAGCAAACCTTTCAATAGATTTTGGTTCTCTTTTTAATCGTGGTTGTAATTAGGGATGGGACTTTATACATGTGAAACCGAAGAACTGACCTGAACAACAGATTTCGGTGTGGTTCTTGTATACTCCTTCCGTTTATTTATAGTTATTCATTTAAGATCTTGTTATGATTAATTTTAAATTGTCCATTTACATATTTTGGTTAAAGTTATCTCCATTTACTCTTAATTTATTACTTCTTTTTTCACCTTTTTTACTTTTTTGCATGCATGTAATTTATAATAGGGTAATCTAGTAAAAAAATATTCTCCTTAATATGCGTAAAGTTTTTTAAATGGACAATTTAAAATATTCTCCTTAACCGAAGAACTCAATATATTACTCTTCTAAGAAATTAGGCATGCTAATGTTATTCTTCTTCTTCTTTGACCAAATTCTACCTAGTATAGTTTCTACTTAGCACCGATATCCACCACCACAAAACCTTATAATCCTATGGAATCCTACCGGATTCTTCCTCAATCCTGCCGAGTTCTTCTTCCTAACCCTGATTTTGACCATAATCATCGTCTTCTTGGATCTTAATCTCTATTTTCCGACTCCAATTTACCCAGTTTTTTAATTTTCAGTCTTCCAATATGGATTCAACAACACAAGTCATCGACGATGTCGACCAGTCTCGCTTTGATTCAAGCAACTTCGTTGATAACTGAATTTGTTCATTAATAATCAAATTTCAAGACAAATTCAATGGCAATTTTGAGCTATCTAGAGGTTAGTTGTTAGTTTGAGTTTGCTCACACTAATCGTTTCTTTTGCTTTGATGATGATAAACACTACATTTCATCTATCTTCTGTTTTCTAAGCTTTACAGGAGTAGATTAAGAAGTCAAGCGAGTCGCTTGACCAAGAGAACAAGATATTGCAAAGGCAATCTCAATCAACTCTAAGTTGAAGAATCATAATTCAAGAGTGAAGATGTGAAGAAGAATTGAAGGCCAAGGACTAGCGCATAGACGAAGAGAGTCGTTGCCGGCTAGTATATCCAGTTCTTCAACGATAGAGAAATGAAGTGAAGAAAATCTGCCCAGGTGAATTATGCTACACCAGCGTGTAGAGTATTTGTGCCAGCAATGGGAAAGACGTGAAGCTCAGGATAGGCGAATGTGTTTCTTCCTATGTAGAGTGAGGAGCGTGGATCTCCAACGTGGACGAGTTGAAGCGTAATGGTGGAGAAGCAGATTGCCAGCATGGTAGAGGTTGTTACAAGTTTGTTGCTCAAGAAAAAGGAGAATCTGTGGATGAGCTTCCTGAGAGAGAAGTCACACGGATTGTCAAGGTGCAATCTACTTTATTACAATATTGTATAGAGTTTTCTAACTTGGGAATAAGTTTAGGATTTCTATAAATAGTTGTAACAGTTATATGCATTCTCATGAGCTTGGGAAACCTCGAGAGGGAGAGAAAGTCTAGCTAGGAAAAAGACAACAGGATCAGGAAAGCCTGGGAGTTACTACGTTGAGTGTCTTGGAAGGATCCAACAGGACTGAAAGCTAGGAGGTTAGTAAGGTTGAGTGTTTGGGACAAGCTTGTGATCTCTGAGGGAGCGAGTGTCGTCTATACAACTTGAGAGCAATAATCATTGTAAGTGAGATGAACGTGAGTGTAGCGAGTGGAGAGTTATAAGGCCTTGTAATACTTTGTTCATTACATTCAATATATTGGTGATTTTCATTCCGGACATGTATTATTGCCAAGGGTTCTCACCTTACCAAGTCTCTCTGGGCATATTGAGTTGAATCTTTCATTTAACCATCTAAGATTCATATTGTGGCTTTCCCTCTTTATTCCGCATTTATAGCACACTCGCTTTGTAGCACGATGTGCTTACTTTAGGGAAATCGACTCGCTTAAAAGTGTTTTATTAACTTCCACATATCTTAAACACTAAAGCTAGTCCATCGATCTACCCTTCTCTAAAAGTTAGTCGATTCAAAGCTACTCTATAAACGTTTTCAACAAGCGGATCACTTCTATATTTACTCGCTTTGTTGAGAGCTATTCTTTGGATACTAGCTTTATAGCTTTTATTCAATATATATAGAGTAAGTGTAACATTCACGCATATATCTTGTTACACTCGCTTGTTATCTCGATCCTTAATTTGTGAAAATCCACAATTGGTATCAGAGCACAAGTTGCTCAATCTTACACATATTTGATTCCTACTCTCTTGTCTGAATCATGTGCTATGAAAAACACTAGTTCAACCTAGGGATCTCTTTAGCTAAGCCACATGTCTCAGCTGAGAGTGAACTAGAATGGTGACCCACTATGACAAAGAACTACATCCAACAAACTGACTATCAATGTTGAAGAATCGTAGAAAAAGGTGAAGAAAATCTCAAAGATGAAACCGACACTTACAAATGGGGACCGAGTATGCTACGCTAGAGAAGAATGTCAAGGCAAAGCAACTCATCCTCAACGCTCTCTCTCGAAAGGAAATTGACAAGATCATGTCTCTATCCACTGCCAAGCTCATGTGGGAAGCTATCATTGATATGCACAACGACAATGAGGATATGAAGAACAATTGTCCATTCAAGCTCCAAAGGGACTTCCATTCATTATAGATGGGAGAAAGTGATTCTATCTCATATTATCATTCCCAGTTCCAGGTATTTATGATAAGACGTCCTCCGCGGGACTTAAGGTAGAACCCTGGGAACTCACTCTCGCTTTTATCCATGGTGTTAACTCTATGTTTGACACAACTAAACGAATAATGCTAATGACTAAAGAAACAAAAATCTTGCATGTATCTGTACTTGTTGGTAAATTAAGAGTGCAGGAAGTTGAAGGTCAAAAGGAGTCAATAGCATCTAGAGAAACCCAAGGAGTCGCTCTCAAGCTCACTCGTGTACTTCAAAAGGTCGAGGACAATGATGAGTCTGAAAATGAAGAGGACCAAGAAGTAGCGATGATGACTAAGCTATTCAAAAGGTTCTTTAAGAAGAAGTTTGGCATAACTACCAAAGGGGACAGAGATCCAAAGGATACGAAGCCATTCAGCCTCAAGAACATTACGTGCTACAAATGCTCAGGTAGAGGACATCTCTCTAGAGTTTGTCCAAGTGAAAGGGTAGATCCGAATGAAGAAGAAGGAGGACCTGGAAAACCTCTTAGGAAGGCCTTTACCATTCTATGTGGCGACTCTGATGATGACGTCGATGTTGGTGAAGATCATGAGAATTGCTTTACAGTTGCTCAACCTATTCTAGAGCCAGCTTCTATACCCGAAATTGAGGTAAGTGTTCTTGTCCCAGAACCTTTACTAGCTATCCCTCCTACACCCTCTCTCTCTAGATCTATGGGTGTACTCAATCAACCGAGTCAATCTGAGGACAAGCTTGATTTGAGTGATTTTGTTTCCTCTAACTCTGATATGACTATATCCGAGGATACGCTCATTCAAGCAAGTCTTGAGATAGACAAGCTTTCTTCGAGCGAGTCATCTAAGACTCTTCCTACTCGTACGAAGCCATTACAAGCTAAATACAAACAAGTGGGAGCACAACGAGTATTACACTTGCCTCACATAGGTAAACCTCATCATGTGCCATGTCTTTGTGATGATGACTATTCAGAGCGAGTTCCTAGAACTGTGAAGATGAAAGTTCTACCTTCTAGTTCTGGAATCGCTATCTCTAACGTTCCTATGAAGTCAATACTTCATTAGGAACACACTGATTGATTTGATTTTGCAAGAAAGGGTTCAGAGTAGAAGGAAAATGGAGCTACTCTCATCCTTAACAAGCGAAGGAGTCTCGCTACTCTTATCATACAAGAGATGTATATCATGTGGTATAGTATTATCCTCTAGCACAACGAGTCTAATTTGATCATAAAGCTACATCTATTCATTCAAAGCGAGATTCAGATAGTTCAAGCAAGTTTGTGAAGACTCAAGCGACTCTATTTCTATGCTTACTGAACTATAACTAATACTTCCAGAAGAGCCAATGCTGCAAGTCATCTCTCTAAGGGAACTTCACTTAGATATCTGTATAACCCTTTAGCCTCTTCTATTTCCCTTCTTACCTTATTAGAAGAACAAGAGATGCACTGTAATTCCTCTATACTTTGACTAAGAATTATTCTTTATAATTCTACTTCGGAAACTTTAGTTGGATTTTGCTTCTTGCTTGCTTGATGTTCATGCTTATCTGCACACAAGCCAATCTAGCTAAGGAAGTATATTTTAGGAAAGCTATTGATTATAGTCTTGACAAACTACATGCTCTTCTTATGTGCCACAAATAGAGAATGGTGATCGTCTTCTTGCATATTACATGCCTAAGAAATGATCCATTGTTACGGTGTCCCTAGCCTAACGTTGATGTAACACTTCCTTACCCATGATTAAACTCCACAAGGGAATTATTCGTCTTCGTGTAAAATCCAGTTACCCCTATCATGCACATATGCTATATATTCATTAAATACTGAGTGTGAGTGTGTTATGTCCCATGTAATGAAATGTGCATTTCTTGTTAATCTTTTGCATGCTTAAATGTCACATTGGGTGCATATGTACACTTTCTTTACACTCCTAAGCATGATCAAGAACTGGGTGAGAGTTGCTTTCAGGCAGTATGAGTCGTTGTCAGGTTTTGCTTAACACAGAGGGTTTGCTTAATGAGGAAGGCATTCAACTACGGCTCCAAAAGGTGAAGTCTAGATATGCAGCCATGTGATCTAGTATAAATAGATTCGGAAAGTCTACGTGGCTCAGTGATCCAGTCTAAATGGATCCAGAAAAGTCACACTTAGACTTCAAAACGCATCATAGTAGCTTCCAGTGCGTTATCTGAGGTTGCTCCAGTGAGTCCTGTGCAGTGCCACTTGTCGTTCATAAATTCAATCCGGAAAAAAGCAAGTCTTCAGAGAGGATATAGAAGCAATAGTGCATCACCGACATTTGGCTTCTCAAGCGTCTCAAGAGTCACGTGTGACTCCCAAGAAGGTAACAACTCCTTCTCCTTCACCTCCTCCCTCACCGTCTCCAGAGAAAGATGTTCCACGAGATTCAGCGACTCTAGAGACTGGTGCAAATCAAGTTGCTGCCGCATGCAATAAGATAATCCTCTTCCTTGATCCTACTGAGACAATTGCTAATATATTCAGTGATATGGAGAAAGTTGAACCTGAAGTCTACTCAACCCCTGCTAAACCAGGTACTCATCCGTTTATCTCCTCCTCTTCAAAACCCTCTCCCTCTCTCGCTGCCTCGTTTCAAGATGAGGATGAAAATGTCTTTCCTCCAGCTGAACACAGACTATCTATAAAAGCATAGAGTTCTATTAGATTTTGGTTGAACAAATCTTAATCACAAAATGAAAATACACATAATGGTGCATTTTTTTTTTTTTGCCCAAAGGTAAATAATTTTATAAATGGCAAAAACATTACATCTCCTTAGTTCAATAGCATACGACGAACCATAGCACGCCCCCTTCTACCCGTAATCCGAAGCTTATGTAGCATTCGGAACTTACACATCTCAACGATCTCCCTAGTTACCCCCTCCACATCTACTACTCGATTATTAAAGATTACATCATTCCTATGTTTCCAACAACAATAAACACAGGAAATGATGCAGCAGTCTCTTCGACGCGGAAAGGTGCTCAACCTTCAGTATCGCTGGAACATTCTTGCCAAAAACTGCTTCCTTGATTTTGTTTGAACCACTTTGACCAAGCGAACAAGTTAGAGACTAGCTTTGAGCCTTGCAAAGATAGAAGATATTGCAAAGGCAGTCTCAATGAACTCTAAGTTTAAGAATCACAATACAAGAGTGAAGATGTGAAGAAGAGTTGAAGGCCAATGACTAGCGCAGAGACGAAGGGAGTAGCTGCCGGCTAGTGTATCCAGTGATTCAACGATAGAAAAATGAAGTGAAGAAAATCTGCCCACGTGGCTTATGCTACACCAACATGTATAGTATTCGTGCCAACAATGGGAAAGACGTGAAGCTCAGGATAGGCGAATGTGTTTGTTCCTATGGAGAGTGAGGAGCGTGGATCGCCAGTGTGAACGAGTTGAAGCGTAGTGGTGGAGAAGCGGATTGCCAGCGTGGCAGAGTTTGTTATAAGTTTATTGCTCAAGAAAAAGGAGAATCTGTGGAGGAGCTGCATGGGAGAATAGTCACACAGATTGCCAAGGTTGTAATCTCCTTTATTACAATATTGTATAGAGTAATAAGTTTAGGATTTCTATAAATAGTTGTAATAGTTGTATGCATTCTCACGAGCTTGGGAAACCTCGAGAGGGAGAGAAAGTCTAGCTAGCACAAACACAACATGATCAGGAAAGCCTGAGAGTTAGTACGTTGAGTGCCTTGGAGGGATGCAACATGACTGAAAGCTGGGAGGTTAGTAAGGTTGAGTGTTTGGGGCAAGTTGGTGATCTAGTGAGGGAGCGAGTGTCGTCTATACAATTTGAGAGAAATAATCATTGTAAGTGAGATGAACGCGGGTTTAGTGAGTGGAGAGTTATAAGACCTTGTAATCCTCTGTTCATTATATTCAATATATTGGTGAGTTTCATCCCGGGCATGTATTATTGCCAAGGGTTCTCACCTTACCAAGTCTCTCCGTGCATATTGAGCTGAATCTTTCATTTAACCATCTAAGATTCATATTGTGGCTTTCCCTCTTTATCCCGCATTTATAGCACATTCGCTTTGTAGCACGCTGTGCTTACTTGAGGCAAATAGACTTGCTTAAAAGTGTATTTAACTTCTGCATATCTTAAACACTAAAGCTAGTCAATCGAGCTACCCTTCTCTAAGAGCTAGTCGATTCAAAGCTACTCTATAAACGTTTTCAACAAGCGAATCACTTCTATATTTCCTCGCTTTATTGAGAGCTATTCTTTTTATAGCTTTTATTCATTGAATATGGAGTAAGTGTAATATTCACGCATATATCTTGTTACACTCGCCTTTTATCTCGATCCTTAACTCATCAAAACTCACAATAGTTAATAGAAAGAGGGAGAGGAAGGCTTCTTGTTGGTTGTACACCAGTTAGGGCGAAACTAAATCTGGCTATCGAATAACCAATTTGGAAACAATTATGATATATATGTAGAATATTTTGAACTGAGGAACAGACTTTAGGAACTAGTTAAATTACGGGTTGGGGTAATATCGGTTCCTTACTAAAATTCCCAAGAACTGAAGTCGACTAAGATTTTTTTTACTTTGCATGTAGGCTAAAAAAATACCAATAATTAAAGTTCTCAAACCTACTTGTATTTGTCTATTTGTGATTATTGTCCTATCAAAAGCAGATTAGTATCCTATCAACATTCTCATACCAAAATAATTTGGCATCTGTTTGGCAAAAATACATAAACATATAAATTGTCTTAAATGAGGTAATTAGTCGATCAAGATGCAACCCTATTCCCGTCCCCGACGGGGATGGGATTGCATCTCTACAGCCACTTGATTGACCGACTCATCCAGGAAATCTCCAAGTGTTTTCATCGCTTTCTCTTCTCTATCATGGACAATCTGACTAAGATGATCGGATATCAAGTTCTCAACCCCCTTCTTGTCTCTTATATCCACATGGAATGCGCTCAATAAAAATTCCATCGAATGAGTCTTGGATTTGATTCTTTCTTCATCATGAGATATCGTATTGTCTAAATTTGTCTAGGAAAAACACCATGGCTGAAATCTCTTTCTCAGTGGTGGAGTATTTCTGTTGAACACCATTAAAATTCATTGAGGCATAGTAGATCACATGCATAGTTCGCCCAATTTTCTGACCAAGAACAGCCCCCAACGCACAATCACTAGTGCCGCACATGATCTCAAAAGAGAGAGACCAATTTGGCGCTTTGATATTGGGTGCATCGGTGAGGTAAGCTTTAAGAGTTTCGAATGCTTTCTTGCACTCGTTGGTAAGCTCGAACGTCACCTCCTTATTCAGCAACTCGCACAAGGGTGAAGAGATCTTTGAAAATCCTTGGTAAACCTACGTAAAAACCTGCATGGCCTAAAAAGGTACGCACTTCACACACATTAGTAGGATAAGGCAAGGACTGAATTACATCAATCTTTGCCTTATCCACTTCAATTCCCTTGGAAGACACTATATGACCCAGCACAATACCATGATTAACCATAAAATGACACTTTTCAGAATTTAAGACGAAGTTGGTCTCAACACATCTTTCAAGAACAAGTGAAAAATGGTTAAGACATGAGTCAAAGCTATCCCCATGTATTGTAAAGTCATCCATGGATACCTCAATGAAATTCTCAATATACTCGGAGAAGATGCTTACCATACATCATTTGAAAGTCCTGGGTGTGTTACATAACCCGAATGGCATCCTGCGATATGCAAAAGTGACAAACGGACATGTAAAAGTAGTCTTCTCCCCGTCTTCTGGTGCTATGGCCACCTGAAGATAACCTGATTAGTGATTACCCATCTAGAAAACAGTAGTAGGGATGACATGCAAGAATCTCGAGCATCTGATCAATGAAAGGCAAAGGGAAGTGATCCTTTCAAGTTACCGCGTTCAGCTTGCGGTAATCGATGCAAACCCTCCGACCTTTTTGTGCTCTTTGAGGAACCATTTCTCCTTTTTCGTTCTCCACAACTGTAATTCCTCCATTCTTCGCGACAACTTGTGTAGGACTTGCCCATTTGCTATCTGAGATAGGGAAATCATGTCCGCTTGTAGGAGCTTCAACACCTCCTTCTTCACTACCTCCATCATAGGTGGATTGAGTCTCCTCTGAGGTTGCCTATTAGGCTTGGTTCCTTCTTCTAGGAGAATCTTGTGCATACAGGTAGAAGGGTTGATTCCCTTGATATTGGCTATAGTCCATCCTAGAGCCGTCACATTATGCTTAAGAACTTACACCAATTTATCTTCTTGTGCTTCCGTAAGATTGCTAGAGATGATGATCGGTATAATGTCATTCACCCCTAGGAAAACATATTTCAAACGCTCTGGAATTTGATGTAGCTCAATCTTTGGTGCCTCAACTATAAAAGGAAGAGGTCTTTCGACCTCGAAAATTAGTAACATGGACCCACCGACCGAAAGTGTACCTCATGAGTCCAACTGAGCTAGAACTCCACTCATGTCAGTAGACATAGTGAGGTTCAGCTGCGGTTAAACGACTACACTGTTCTATAGAGTAGATTACAACTCATCCAAACCATACATATCAAAAGTTTCTTGCACAATAGGATCAATCACATCAATAAAGAACAAAGATTTATCATCAACGGGGTGTTTCATAGCATCATAAATATTGTAACTAACAGTGTCCCCATCAAACTCAAAAGTGAGTGAACCACTAGCTAAGTCAATTTTAGTGTTTCCGTTTTCATGAAGGGTATTTCTAATAGAATAAGTGCATCCTTAGAATCATTTTCCATATCCAAAACAAAGAAATCCACAGGAAATATGAGATTGTCAACCATAACCAACACATCTTCAACTATCCCTTTCGGGTAAACTGATGATCTATCGGCTAGTTGAATCACAATCCCTCTTTCATTCAAAGGTCCTAGTTCAAGAAATTTATACATTTAATAAGGAAAGACATTAATAGAAGCACCTAGATCTAGCATGGAACTATCAATCTTAGTCTCACCAATGACACAAGGAACGCTTACCATACCCGGGTTACTACACTTCTTGGCCACCTTTTGTTGGAACATCGCAGAAATGCCTTTGCTCACTTGCACCTTTTGCTTTCCCTTAATCTTTTTCTTTCATTTGATGGTGCAAAACTGCTTCAAGAACTTAGCATAACATGGTATGCTTTTGAAAAGTTTGAGGAAGGGAATGTTCACTTCTCACTTGCTAAACGTCTCAAAAAGTTCCTTGTCATCTACCACCTTCATGTATCTTTAAGAGCTTCTGGAAAGGGTGCGGGAGGCTTTCCGGAGTAGAGGGGAGTAAAGTTAGGCCTTACACAATTCTCTTGTCGAAGAAAGAAGTCCCCTCGATCCTCGTAATTATCATCCCCCTCGTTCTACTTTTTTTTAGGTTCGCCTCTAGAGTTCAAAGCGCGACCGTGGTTCGGAGATCACGGACACGGTTCATAGATTGCGACCGCAGTTGGACAAGAGAATTAGAGCTCTCTCTGGAGTATGAGGCGTGATCGCGGTTCATTGATCGCGACCGCAGTTCAATGATCGCGATCGCTGTTGAGTCTCTACAGGCTCCATTTCTGATTCTCCCTGTTCAGCTTGGGGAGTGTTTTTGTACACTTTTCCACCCCTTAAAAGTACAACACTAACATTTTCCCTTAGATTCACCACCATCTGAGATGTCAAATGCTTGGAATTCTGTTGAGACATTACATCGGCCAGTTGACCGAGTTGCTTCTCAATGTTCTTTATGCTTGAATCTGTCTTTGGACATAAGTGGTGAAGTGTGCAGTCAAGGATCTCAGTATATCCTTGGTTGATAGACCTTGAGGTCTAGCGGGATGGTAAGGAGGCCGGTATTGGTTGCTCGGTTGAACTTGTGGCCTATAGTGATTGTTCAACTGAGCCTGATTGTATCGTTGACCTCCAAATTGATCACCATATTGGAACATAGCATGATCATTCCACCTTTGGTTATAATTGTTGGCTTGATTGTCAAGCTGAGGTCTAGGTGGTCCATAACCTCCCACAACATGGACTTCAGCAGTAGCAGTGTCCTTCAATGTAAAACTGAAGGCCCTCATCTTGATCTGCTCCTCTATAACATTGCCTGGCTTACTATGCATGCAAATGTCGTGGAACTTACTCAAGTGCATGATCGTATCTTAGCCAGCCAATCCATGGAAGTTTGGGAGAAGATTGATGACACCGGATTTGAGCTCAAAGGAGACACCAACACCCAAAGAAGGCACAGTAACTGCCAAGGGATTTTGAGTGAGATCATGAACTACAATCTATCGGAGTGTTTGGGCAGCCATGTTCTCAATAACGATATCGTGCACGATAGCTCCTAGGTTCCTGTGAAATATCTGTTCGATTTCTGGATCAGGTTCAAACAAATCAAAATCAGTAGTACGGGTGTGGACCATAAGATAGATCCATACTAAGATTCATCACATAAAAAGTACTAAATAGAAAGTTTTCCTTCCTGAAAACGACGCCAAATTTGACTACGCTAAAGTCGTATTGCCTAAGTCAAAGAATTCCCAAACTCTCACTATAAAATATAGTGGAAGTAGGGATCGTACCCAAGGAAGGTAAGTTTTCCGTCTAAAATCTATGAATGATTAACAAGTAAAGATTGGAGGGTTGGTTGTAAGTGACCAAATCATGCAATAACAAGTAGTAAGAAGTGGATTAACTTAAAACATTCACTCTTCAGATCTCGGCAAATAGATCAGCAATAGATTCTAGATTCCTAACACCCTACGTTCATACATTCAACAAGTTGTCCTAATCCTTGTTCTAAGAAAGAAAATAATCCAAATAGTCATAGAAACCCTTATTGTACTATAAGGAAATCACAAGATTCAATAACATAATAGCATTACAATCAAGGATAGATGGGTTCATGCAATACCATGGACAAATAGTCTGATACTCGATATGAATTTGATAATCTACACAAGATGCACTCGCAAATAGTTTATGCAAATAAGGTTTGCTACCATAAAAAAGACTTTTCAAAATCGAATGATCTAATCCAGCAATATGATAAACATCAATAGATCTAGTTACGAACTCTAGAATAATCAACATAAATCAATCACATCTCAAGTACAAGAAATATCAAAACAATTTTATATTCAATAAAAAAGGGGTTCAGAATCTTACAATCTATGCCAAATCCGGGAGCCTCAATCCGAAGAGTGAACAAGAGGATTAGTTCCTCATCATCTTTGCAAGAAAATAATCTCAAAGTTTCTAGAGAGAAAAGTGAAAAAGAGAATGAGAGAATATGCAAACGAGAGAGAAATTTTGTGTGAGAATCCGGTCAAAACCCTAGAAAACTTATTCTTATACACCTCCCAAAATGATAAAACCAAAACTCCTTCAAAGCACCCAAAGGAGAAAGAGGTTACAAAGACTTCATGTTTGGGAGTTACACGGCAGGCGTGACCGCAGTTGGTTATCCGCAACCGAGGTTCGATCTCTATTGAATGTTTCCCATCACTGAGTGGCGCGACCACGATCGATTGACCGCGACCGAGGTTTAGGTTCTGCAGACTTCTTCTTCATTCTTACGTGTCTTCATCTTCACTCGTCTTTAGTCCTGATGCCTCATCTGCTTCATTTAATGACTAAGTGCCTCCAACACGTACCTAAAATCACCTAAAAATCACTCTTAGTGCCATCGAGTTCGCACCTATCAGACGGCTCCCAGATGTGATCGTGATGCTTGAATGTACCCACGACATCAACAAGTGGCTTTCATAAATTAGTCGGGCATTTTCAGCGCCTAATAATTCGCAAAGATCTGCTGGATGAACTCCATGATTCATGATATTTCCCGAATTTGATCGTGCATGAAGACGTTGGGAGTTTCAGCAATTTACTTTCCTTACGTAACAAGGTTGGATCCTCCGTGTTGGTGATGACGATCTCTGCGTCATCGTTAACATGAAGGATTAAATCAGCCATAGTAATTGGTAGGATGGAGTTGCTTTAGGTATAAAGATTAGCTAATTGTCTCACGGTGGGCTCAAATTATTTTGGGCAAAAAGACGTAAAACGTTCAAACTGCCTTAGACAAGGTAATTAGTCGATCAAGATGAAGTTGCAATGGCGAAAAGAAGTGCTTGATTTATCAACGATTGAGTCTGATTACATAGAGATGATGAAGAATAAAAGCGTGTTTACATTGGTTCAATCTTATTCTGTTTATACTAAGAAATTACACTTGAATAAATTAATGTAATGGTCGTTTAAGCTGCTTCATCCACTATCCATCATTTCGGTCGAGATTGTTGAGGCTGGAAATGTTCACTTCCACATCACCGGCGTCCAATGACTTAAATCGATTCTCCAAACTTCATCCCAATTTAGTGTGGCAATTGATGTTGACGGGACTTCGCGTATTTTTTGGACTATATCTGAATCCGGGCCCAAAAGCGCCCTTTATATAATTGTTATTCATTTTATATACATATCGATCATAATTCCCATCATCCACTAAGGTTTACCATGTTAACCTTATAGATAACCAATAGTCTTAGGGTGACTGGATTGTCGTGCACATGTCATGGCGCACACGGGTCAAAGTGAATATATTTGTAAGTCATATCTTCCAAAAACACAAGTAAGTGGACAGAAATGGTCAATCCCATAGAGAAAATTTAGCAGGTCTTAAGATTTAGTTTGGATGAACTCAAATGATTTGTTTGATTGATTTGTGACTAATGATTGGTATTGTTCCCCTTTAACAAATCCATCTATATATATCCATTCCGGTTTCGATCATTTTGTTTCTTGTCACCTGTATATATTAATTCCTATATTTCTCTATTCATACAGACACATTCATGATCTACGTTTGCAAACCAAAACCCTGCAAGACACGTTTGATAGTACGAATAGGCAAGGTTTAGACGACCACTAGATGCATTTACAAATCTCAAGTATGTGTATATGTTCCTCCTTTAACGTATGCTTGCATCCAGTCTAAACACAAGTAAAGGGGTTTTCTATGATAATATGAAAAATAGTTGTAAATTGCTAGGTTGTCAATATAATCAAACATGTAAAGCATTAAAGAGAATAATTATAGAAGCAAACATCACCACAATATGGAATCGATATGGATAGAGAAACACTTATTAAACCGAAACTTCAATATAAACTTCAATATCAAAGGTAGATAATGTGTGAAGCTTAGCTCCTCATACTAACTATGCTTTGGAAAAACTAATGAAGGAACAACCAAACCTTGGTCCTTACGGAGACATGCTCCTTATATAGGAGACCAACTTAACCTAACTCTACCAAGTGGCAAAAAAAATACTAATCAACTAACGAATCTATCTTAACAAATAAATATTAAATATTATAAGTCCAAAGGTGAATCAAAGATTCCTCGTCTGGTCACGACATGGGGCGCCGCGGATATGGTGCGGGTCGTGACGGTTGGAATGCGGTTATATCTGTAGCTAAAGTAGCTCATAATTCAACTGAATGTGTGCTAAATATTATGAACTAAACCATCATGATTGGCTCATATCAAATTCCCCTATACTTTGACCTTTACTCGTCCCGAGTAAGCAAAAACTCAACTCTCACAATGTAATTAAAAAAGGTATCAGGAAATACGAATAAAAACCACTTCACAATATTGAATAACTAGTCATCATAATCCTCTAGGAAAAATCAAAACTGAGATAGATGTGTACATTGCTCTCAATGTAAATATTGCACATAAAAGAAAGGAAAGGGAAATTGAAATCAAAGATCTAGAGAAAAGGTGTAAGAAGCGGAAACAAACCAAGAGTGGAAGAACTTGTCGAAGAAAATATTACAACCCCAGCTGGGGCACGTTTGGAGATGGACGCAAGTCGCATCAAGAAAGGTGTGGGGCATGGCCAAGAATCAATCAAAAAATCATCTTCGATACTCATGGAACACACTATACATGCTCAGTACGAAAATCTTCATTCATCTCAAACCGTCATCATATGATGAATGTGGTGTGACACCAAGATAAAAGTTGAATAACCTAAAATCTGGCGACATGGAAAAAGAAAGATAATGGGATGTCGTCGGTGCTAGAGACGATGTTACCCAAGAGAGGCGACGATGTTAGGTATGGAAATAAAAAGTAAAAGATGGTGGAAGTGATGGTTAAACGAAAAAATAATTCGGTTGTGCCTACATGCAACTTATTATGGCTTTTCTTATCTCTTAGCCTTTTTAATTATTTTTCTTCTTTTTCTTCTTCTTCTTTTTTCTTTTTCTTTTTTCCTTTTTCTTTTCTTCTTTTCTTCTTTTCTTCTTCTCTTCTTCTTTTCTTTTTCTTTTTTTCTATTTTTCTATCTTTCTTTTTTCAAAATAATCCTCGAAAAACAACTACAACTACCCACATCAAACCATGCTCTAAACATCAAGACGATACAAAAATAATAAAGCTAACTAAAATTGGGAAACTTCCTAAATTCCTCCCTACTTAGATAAAGCTCAATCCTCAATATAACAAAAGAGGAAATATAAAATAAGGGAAAAGAAAATAGAAATGTTCACTAGACTGGGAAACGGCTAGACCATAACAACAACTGTCGTTTGTGAAGCTCATCCATATGCACGTGTGTCTCTCGGTGTAGTTGTATCATTGTTTCCTCATGTCCGTCCTGGCGTGTAAGCAATGCTTGAATTAGCTCACCAATGTGCCGCGTCCCTGTACGTGGTTGTTCATCAGTTAGTAATTGAATCACATTACTCCCTCTCAATGCGTGGATGGGGTTGACTTCGAGTTATACCTTTTGTACTATCTACATCATGTGACAATTGTTCCTTAAAAGCTTGTGATGTAGATTGGATGTAGTAATTACTAGAAAACGGTCCTAATGGAAACTCTCTTAGAAATCGTAATTGATGGCACTTGGAAGTGTAGGAGAGCCAAAACATAACTTTGTCATTCCTAATTGTGAAGCAGCCAACTCTCTAAAATCATCCAAATTATAAGCAACTAATTTGACTTCATCATCCTTCGCATGTAGGGGTATCCCGCATATGAAAGCAATGGAAGTCAAAAACATGCGCTAAGAATCAATCGACCTTTATCTTGGTCTTGCACTTGTTGTAATATCTGGAAGAACAAATTCACCCAGCAAGGAATAATACTCGATTGTGTTATTAATCACCAAGTGTAACACCAATTATTCTGTTATAGAAGGTTGATATTGGAGTGGCAGAATATGGTTGCGGTGAGAAATTTGCAAGCCAACCGAAGTGAAGAGTGTGTGATCCAATTATTATTCTCGTTGTTCGCCCTGGACTCATATCACGTAGGCAGCTTCCAAACATCAAGAGGCTCAAAAATTGGGAATGAAGACCATCCTGGGTTGAAATCTTTAGTGACCCTAGGATCTTTCTTAGCTCAGGTCTTAGAACCTCATACTCGGACTTCCTTATAACCCAATGTACAAGAACTAACCTCCTTGCCCCCTTCTGGATTGACTTGAAACTATGGGACAAAAGAAGAGACAAACTGAATAGAGAAGGATGTAAAGCTGGAATATTTGACATTCAAAAACAAACCTAAACCTCCATGATCGAATAGCTTTTGAACTGACTCTTTGAAACCTATCTTTGATAAAACTATCTAGGTTGTAACAGTGCTTGGTAACACAAGCCTCTTGATGGCTTTCAACTTTTTAATCGAATCTATATCCTTGTAGAACACTTCTTCTCTCTTGTAGTCACAGTTGTGCACAATTGAACTTAATTGAAAAGAGGAGAGATTGGGTACTTACTATGAAACAAAACAGGTTTGGGATTTTTAGGAACATGAATGCGGAGCGTTGTACAAGGGGTGTGGATCGCGTCACGACTTCAGTTGAAGAGACGGGGAACAATGGGTTGCAGGTGATGGTCACGACAAAAATTGCGCGACGCACAACAAAAAAAGACGCGGGGCATGATAGTGGCTTTCTTGTCTCTCCCTCCCGGAATATACTCCAACTCTTATTCTCTAACTCAGGGAAGTTACGACAACGCGAACTTCAGTTTGATCTCTTGTAAAACTCAATAGATCACCGATTTGGACAGATGGAAGGTAGAAGGTGGGATATGAGTGTGAATAAGGGTCCATGGTGATAGTGGAAGGCTAATGGTGGGGGTGGGGTTGCAGTAGTGGTGAAGGAAGGTGAACTGAGGTGTCGATGCGGGGCACAACAACAAAGACGTAGGGCGCGGTGACAGCGGTGAGGTGAAAACTGGAATTCTGAGTTCGAGAGCTTTTGGAGATTATGATTTGTGGATCTGTGGTGGCCGATTTTGAGGAGACTGACTTTTATAGGTTTTGGGGAAGTGTGGTAATTGTGAGGCACAACACAAATTCTATCTGTTCTAAATCTAATCTAACTTATTGCTCCCTCGTAGAGTTTAAGATATGCATCTCTCACTATGGGCCAACAATTTGACTTCTAGGGACTTGAACACCTTTTTCATACCTGCAAGTTAGCACATAAACCAAACAAATGAGGTAAAGGTGAGAAAACGTTTCCCAAACTACTCCTAAACTATTCCTAATCTAACTATCTTGGGTTGCCTCCCGAGCAACACCTTAGTTAACATCGTGGCTCAATGTTTGTCATGGCTCTTCCTCTAGCTGGGCTCGTCAGGGTGGCTCATTAATGAACCAGACTGGAAAGGTTTGAACCTTAGACACTCTTGGATCATAATGATCGGTCTCTCAAAACATCTCTCATCTTCTCCCTCATACTCGATAAAATTCGAGGGTTTTCTCTCTCTCTTGAACCTTACGAACACATCATCACAACTACAACCCGGTGACATGCCATCTCTTGTAAATAGAATGGGGCCACAATTCAAATTACTATCCTCAAGCTCATTATCTATTGAGTTTTCTCTCTTCATTCTATATACCTTGTGATGTTCAATTTCATTATTAGGTTCTTCCTAGCCTTTATTATTATTGTGAACATCAAGATTTTTCTATAAATTTGTCCTCTACGTTATTCTCATCATTCACATTCTTCTCATGCATAATAGTGTGTATAATTCCTGGATCATCTCTATCTATATGCATGCAATCACTCTCAACATGTTTTAGTGCATGAGTAGAAGTTTGCTCATTTGTGGGGTTATCCCTTTTATGGCTGACAGTAAAATTCATTGTATCTTTTTGCATGTGCTCCGAAGAATTTAGAAAAGATGTACTCACCATGTATAGTGAATTATGACTGACAGAATTCAGGTTGTGACATGTAATCACAACTTGTTCTTTGTAGGTTTCCACTGTCAGGCTACCCCTATTTCACATTTATGTTAAGCCATCAGTTTTCATGAAGGGCCTATCAAATATAATAGGTGAATTAATTTTGTTGGTGACTTCTAGTACATAGAAGTTTGTAGGAAACTTGAGTCCCTCCACCCCTACTAACACGTCCCGAGCTACACCTTTCAAGTGGACACAAGTTCCATCCTCTAAGTGAACTTGTAGATTGATGCTTTGTAATGGTGGTAGACCCAGAGAACTATACACATTTGAGGGTATAATATTGATAGATTCCCCTAGATTTAGCATGTCTTTATCTATGAACTTATAACCAAGAGTGCAAGGGGTAAAGTATGTACCTGGATCGTCACACTTAGTCGAGAGTTCATCTTTTAGACGGGTTGTTGTTATCTCTTTCCTTCTCCATCATTTCTACATATGGAGGTTTGTTGGGGTCTTTCTTCATTTATTCCAATCTCTTCTTGCCTGATTCATCGTTCTCCATTCTGTAATATATAAGGCACACATCCTTGAAGCAATATGACTTGACTTCAAGCTTTTCTGAAGTGACGTTCTTTGAATCATGGACGCGGGGCGTGACTCTAATGGG
Organism: Phyllobates terribilis; assembly: GCF_046119375.1. Classification (NCBI taxonomy): domain Eukaryota; kingdom Metazoa; phylum Chordata; class Amphibia; order Anura; family Dendrobatidae; genus Phyllobates; species Phyllobates terribilis. The sequence continues at coordinate 31,040 of NW_027369186.1, forward strand.
CATGGGATATGGCCCATCCTCCACGGGGTGTGTCTGAGAAGGAGTCTCAGTTTCTTCCTTTTCCAACTAAGGTCTTCCCATGGAGCACATCATTATGGGCGTGGGGCGCGTTGGAAGCAGAAATTCAAGTCTGTAATCTTTACCTAAGAGCTTCCCGCGAGACGTGATGTTAATGGATGGGGGAACAATGTTAATGTTGCGGGGAGTGGCCCTGTCTCAGTCGATCCTTTTTCATAATTGACTTTCATGTGCAGGATATCGGGGAACAACTCTGAAGCCTTAGCACGGCAGCGGTTCAAAGACGTGGGCTGCCTCGTATACGGTCTTAAGTGTTCCTTTGGGTAATTTGCCGGAAATGGCTTATCTAGTCATGGACCTTTGTGGAACTGCAATTTCAAGAACATCAGCGACATTTCCTTTAGAATTTATCTATGTGTTCAAATGAAGACATCCATAATCTCTCGTCTCAACATTTGCTACAACTTGTGTTATTTGACCAATTTGTGTCTCGATCTACTTATATTTTCTTGCTGTCTCGTCGACGTGAGTATCTAGTTTTGTGGCTAAGGAGTGGAGAATATCTTTTGTGCTTGGCCGTCTATCTTCATGGGGTGGCCTTGGCTCAATATGCCTTTGTTGTTGGTAATGCTCATTGTTCCCATAACTTTCGTTTGAGTGTTCCATCTTGGTGAATCATAGTTGTTGTAGGGAAAGACTCTTGGGCAAGGAGGACTATAATTACCAACTACGTTTATTTCTATCTTCTCCTCTTGCATCTTGGGTCACATGTCTGTAGGATGTAGAGGATCACCACAGATTCAACACACCTTCAACTAATGTGGTGTGTCTTTCGGTGAGTCTATTCACCATCTTCTTTAGCTCGGAGATCTCTATAGATAAACTGGAGTAGTTTGTACCATGTACCCCACGTGTAGGTGAAGACGACCCTCCTAATTGCCTTGTTCTTTTGGAAACTCATTGAATACTTTTATTGCTTTCTCTGGTTCTTATTAAGGAAACTGCCACCATAGGCTGCATCGAATAGGATTTGCACTAGGTCTAGAAGACAAAGATAGATATTGTACATCAAATATCTTTGCTCTAATTGATATTGAGGGCAATCAGTGACTAATCTATTGAATTGCTCTTTGTACTCATATAGTGTCTCATGCTTCCCTTTTTGAATAGTAATAATCTCTCTTTTGAGATTGTTGGCTTTCTTACGGGGAAGTACTTCTTGAGGAATGCTTTCTGTATATCCGTGCAGGAACTTATAACACCAGTAGGAAGGTAGTAGTGTCACTGGTCTACACTATCTTTTAGTGTGAATTCAAAGGCTCCCATCATGATCTAGCCATATGTGACTCCTCTTGGCTTCATACTAGAGCAGATAGAGTGGAATTGATCCAGATGCTTGATAGAGTCTCCGTCACTCAATCCATGAAACCTTGGCAATAGATAGATCGGTCTAGGCTTCAGCTCAAAATTAGTACCTTATGTCAGAGATGGCAGGACGATTACGATCTGTTGTGAAGCAATGAATTGCTCTGACATTTCTCTCATCGTCATGTTTGCTAGATGTGCAGCTTCCGCTGCGACTCTCTCATGAATTGTTGCAGCTACTAGTGCTTTTACTGTTGCGGCTTTGGCCATTGATTTACAAAATTGTCTTGTCTTAGCATTGGTTCAATTTCTGCACAGGGCTAAAATAAATGATTGTTGAGAGATTTGGTGGTGTGAGTCATAAAATAGACCCACACTGACTAAATCTAACTACTATCTAGTTTTCCCCAGTAACGGTGCCAAATTTTGAATTGATGGATGTGCATGTGTTGTGGCGCACACATGTCAAAGTGAATATATTTATAAGTCCTTTCTACCAAATATACAAGTAAGTGGCAAGACAGGGTCAATCTCACAGAGAAAATGTAACAGGTCTTAAGGTTTAGTTTGGAGGAACTCAAATGAATTGTTTGATTGATTTGTAATTAATGATTGATATTGTTCCGCTTTAACTATTCCATCTATATATCCATTCCAATTTTGGCCATTGTGTTTCTTTTCACCTATCTATATTATTTCCTATGTTGCCTAATTTATATAAACACATTCATAGTCTACATTCGCAAACCAGAACCATGTAGAACACATTTAGTAGCACGAATAAGCACAGTTGAGACAAGCCACTAGGTGTCTCTACAAATCTCAACTATGTGTATTGCTTTCTCCTTTAATCTATCCCCGCACCCAGTCTAAACACAAGTAAAGGGGTTTTCTATGATAATAATATGCAAAGTAGTCATGAATTGCTAGGTTGTCAATCTAATCAAGCATACAAAGCATTAAATATTATAATCATGGAAGAAAACATCAACAAAATATGGAATAAATATGGATAGAGAAACGCTTACTAAACCGAAATTTCAATATAAACTTCAATAGTAAAGGGAAATAATATTTGGAGCTTAGTTCGTAGGGAGAAAAACTCCTTACATAGAGAAACACTTACTAACTATCCTATGGAAAAAATAATGAACGAACGGCCAAACCTTGGTTCATAGGGAGAAAGGCTCCTTATATAGGAGACAACCTTAACCTAATTCTACTAAGTGAGAAGAATAATAAAATAATCAGCTGACGAAATCAATCCTAACAATAACTATTAAATTATCATAAGTAAAGTTTATCTGCAAAGGTGAATCAGAGATTTCTTTGTCTGGTCACGGTGCGGGGTGCGGTGGATACGGCGCCGACTGCGGTGGTTGGAAGTTAGTGTGATCTTCTTATCCTTTAGAACAACATCATCCATCACGTGGGTATAAGGTGAAACCACACTAGACCAATGGTGTGGGGTGCAATGATAAAGGCACGGGTCACAACCAGCCTTCTGTCAATTATTCTCTTCCGGAAGCTACACTTATACTTAGTATGTGTGGAAACTTTTTTCATTTTGTAGCTCCTTCAGCAAATTCTCTCTAAATTCCTCCAAAAGTGTGGGAAAATCCTTCAACACTTAATCTTCTAATTTTTTTCCGCGTACTCACACCTTAGCTGAAGTAGATTATAACTCAACTAAGAATATGTGCTAAATCTTGTGAAATAAACCATCATGATTGGCTCACATCATAGGGACACGAGATCAGTAACAACATCGCCTTGATGATTTGTTCTTCCATGTGGAATCCTGCCTGTTTCAAAAGCTCGATGACATTCTAGCTATAAGGGTACAACTCCTCTATATGGCCTTTTGGACGGCTAAGGTCCAAGACATATGACACCCATCGTAGAACTCTTCCATCATGTCAATTCTATCCTTTAGGGTGAAGAATGTCCCGAAATCTATGTGACCTTGGCACATTCAATCTTGACACAACCCTCTTGATCCAACATCTCCTCCTCGTGATCATGTACGATGCATCCCTAGACTTCCTTCACGTCCACCACCACCCTCAATAGTTCAGGTCTTCAATATGGGATTCGAAATGCACGACCCTCTTATCAAATTTTTCTCCGATCTCCTTCATACATACCCTCAAGGTCAGTATGTCTTGAAAATCCTCCCAAGACAATAAGATAAAAGGAAGAAAAAGTATAAGGATCACCAAGATCAATCTTGATGACCTTGGGCTGAATGATCATCTTCGACTTTGAACCAAAAATCTGAGACATTGTTGGTGATGGTTTGCTTGACTGGGACAAGTGAGTCGTGGAAAGCTACTAATCTATTAGATCTCTTCCAAACAACCTCATCACAGACTGGGTGGCGCCTAATATGTAAATCTTTGTAAGCAAAACCAATATCTAACATGATGATGAGCAAGAGATGACAGACTGACTACTTGGAGAACTGATGTTGGCAGGGGTCAACATCATCAAAGAACTCTTGCCTTCCTGACTATATTCAATGGTCTAAAAAGTATGATTTTCCTTTGGAAAATTAGCAAAATTGCAGTCAAGGCCTCAACATCAATATCAATTGTTGCGAGATCTCCTTCTTCTTCATTAATTTCAAACTTTCAATCATAGAATCAAGTAAGATTGAGTTGACATGAGGAAGGAAGAAGAACGACATGATAAGAAGGTCTCACTCTTAGCACTTTAAGTGTTCTAAAGTGACTTCTTCGACAGAAAGAATGACTAGGTTGCCAACCTAAATCAGTGATGGGTAAATATGGGACAATTAGAGGCCTATCGTTGTGGATGGTAAGCTAGAACGAAGATAATGTCTTCAAGTACATATAATCGGTATACAAGAGGGTTAAGAAATTGATCAATAAAATGAAGCAGAAGCCAAGTTTGAGAGATTAGCTGGTAAGGGTTTACTTTAAAAATCAAAAGAGTCTCCCTCACTAGTTTACATAAAGGAAAAGTATGACTTATCTTACAGGGTACTCTGAAAATCAATCCTAGATGTCGCATCTCAGTCATCCTTCTCACTCTCATGTGGAAGTTATCAGTCATCCCAATGTCCAATCACTAGTATCCAATCCAACTCCATTTAGGTAAGAATGTCAGGTCGGGTATCTCTCCCTTGAAGAAGGATGAGAGGGGTGTAGGTGTGGATGAGTGGATTCCAGTAAACCTTGAGGAGGAACGACTCAGCTTTAAGTCACCATAATTAATACTACTAAAGGAAAATAGAAAGAGAAGAACAAGAGTGATTCTGGTTCTATTCTGGAAAGTAAACTGCAAGGTTGTGATCACAATTGTTTTTTTTTGGGTAAAAAGTGAAAGAATATCATTCAGACATCAAAAAACATTACAAACTAAGACAAAACTAATCGAGGGACCCAAATCCCAATATGATCCTTTTCTAATAGAGACTCGAGGCCCACAGGCAGGTCCTCAATACAATGAAAACCGAAAGGGAACAAGTAAGAGAAACCGGCCTGCCAGTCGGCCACTAAGTTCGCTTCTCGGAAGACATGACAAAATTGGACATCCCAATCCCTACGAATGGAGTCTTGTGCCAGGGAAACAAGACTAGAGAGGGGTGGCCCCGATCCATGGGTTTGGAAAGCAACAAGACCACAAGCTGCGAGTCTGTTTCAATGCAAACCCTCCTGAAGCCCAAATCTCAAGCAAGCTTGAGACCGTTCACAATACCCCAAAGCTCGGCTCTCGGGACTGAGCAGGAACCAATATGGTGAACGAAACCACCAATCCACGCCCCATTACTATCCCAAAGAACACCCCCGACCGACACTTTACCGTCCTTCACCGACCCGTCCGTGTTGACTTTAATACTACCCATTATTGGCTTTCCCCAATAGATCTTCCTTGATTCCTTCGGAGGACCATACAAGCACTGTTTCCGCTTGTTACTCACTGAATAGTAATCCACAGCGTACCGCGTGATGAAGCCAACTCTATCCTTTGGTGCTTGCTTGTTTCGGAACACTTTTACATTCCTCCATTTCCAAATCCACCAAAGAGCAATAACGAAAACCCCAGCCCAGTCGATGTCCTAAAATTTCAGTCTCCTTCGCATAACATTTACCCGAAACCAGAGGGCCGCACTACCCCCGAAAAAATCATTTTCTGCCACAACTGTACCAAATTCCCTCCATAAATCATGTTGCTCCCGACAGTCTCTAAATAAATGCTCCATTGTTTCAGTAGTAGCTCCGCATATGTGACATGTTTCATCAGTGCTCAAATGTTCGACGCTTTCTCTCAGCATTGGTGAGGACCTTCCCTTTAATAGCAATCCAGAAAAAAGAATGCGCCCTCTCCGGAACGTCAATGTACCAGATTCTCTTGTAGACAGCCCTGTCAGCCTGAAGTTCCACGTGGTTGCAGTTCAGCATATTATAAGCAGAGCTCATCGTAAATTTTCCATTGGTAGAGTGCTTCCAGCTTATTGTGTCTGGTTGATCAGTCCCAACAAACACCACCATTGTTGCAAGAGAAAGAAGAATGGTCGGCGGAAGTGACTTCTGCAGCTGCCCCCAATTCCAGCCCGAATTCCCAGTCCAGTAGAAATCCACAGTACGAACTAGCTCCTCTTCACTTAAAACCTGAAGTGCAACCTCAGCGAGACGTGTTTAGCAATCCAAACGTCAGTCCAGAAACGAATCAACTTTCCATTCCCGAGAATCCAGTGACAGCCCTTGACAATGACTGAATTAACGCCCTTATGAACACTTTTCCAGATTGCCGAACTTATCGATCTAGCCCACCTGTCTCTAGTAATGTACTTTTTGGTTAAAACGTACGCCCAAAAACTATCATTCTTCGTCAGAAACCTCCAACTGAGCTTACCAATGAGAGCGGTGTTAAGTGACAACATATATTTAATACCCAAGCCCCCGTCAATCTTAGGCTTACACAAGGTCGACCAATTAACGAGATGGATTTTCATGTCATTCCAACTGCCCCAAACAAAGGATAGAACCATTTTATCAATCTCCTTGCAAGTGCTAACCGGGAGGATGATTGTTCCCATGGAATACACATGTAGAGAAGTAAGGAGAGACTTGGCAAGCGTAATACATCCCGGGAGGCTCAAATTCTACCCCCGCCAGCCACACAACCGACTTGTAATTTTCTCCATGAGAGGCATGTAGGTATTCTTGTTGACCCTCTTGTGGAGTAGAGGGACGCACAAGTAACAACCAAGGTCTGTCGTAACGGGAAATGAGCACGCTCTACTAATCTGATCGGAAACCTCAGCAGCAACGTTCAGTGAAATGAAGAGCGTTGTTTTTTTTCATTAATCCGCTGCCCCAAGGCCTCGCAAAACTGGGTAAGACACTTCATTAAAATCTGAACCTGTTCCACCGAAGCTTCAGCAAACAACAGCACATCATCGACAAACATCAGATGTGAGATTTTTGGACCCCCCCTCGAAATCTGAATTGGGTGCCATGTTTTCTCCTCCACCAAAGACAAGATCAGCTGACACAATCGTTCGATGCACATCAAGAATAAGTAAGGAGAAAGTGGATTGCCTTGTCGAATGCCTCTTGTTTGGAAGAAGGGATTTGGAAGGAAAATAAAAGGAAGGAGGGGAAGGATTTTTAAAATTGTGTTTGGATGATTTAAAAAAGAGAATTAAAAAGAAAAGAAAAGAAGGGATAGGAAAGGAAAATAAAAGGTGAATTCTCCTCTCAAAATTGATGGGATTCTAGGAGATTCCTCTCACAAACCTTTTTAATTTAAAAAATTGTAAAAAATTATCTAATTTTCTACATACACTTTTCCTTCAATTCTTTTGTTTTTCAAACAATACTCCAATTTTATTTTAAAATCCTTCCCTCCATCCCAAACACAATTTTATTAAAATAATTTCTTTTTCCTCCCTTTCAATATTTTCCTCTCTTTCCCATACCCTCTCCATCAAACTAAACAAAACAGTAGTGACAACAAACTGCCATAAGACCGTCAAATTCAAATTTTAGAGACATAAGAGCATTTGTACTTTATTTTTTTAAACAAGCAAGACAGGGGGGCATCAACACGGAAGGCCCCCCCACACTCATTTGATTAAATGGGTGAGAGAGAAGAACATATGTATTGTTGGTTTTAGGTATAAAATAATATATGTTTTTTTAATTAAAAGGAAGGTTTTCTAAAAATTTGTGTCCAAGATTCTTTACTAAGGTTATCCAAAAAAGAGATATCCATTCCAAATTTGTTATGTTATTTTATTATTTTCTCTCTCTTCCATATAACCATAAGAAATTCTATGTAAGTTTTATCCACAATGTAGAATTTGATCTAAAGTTTCTCCAATCATCCTATTTCCAAGTTCATCACTCAAAAGTTAAATCAATATAAAAAATAGGTGATTGGTTACTTTAGAGAAATGAGGGGTTTGAAGAAGAAATGGTTCAAAAATCAAAGTAAGTTTCTCTTACGATTCCATGATTGTATATTAAGTTTTCTTTTATTTTTAATATTTAAAAACTCTTAAGGTTTTCATTTGTGAATGGCCTAAGGAATTCTTAAACACAAGGAATTTACTTTCAATCTCATTTTTTTACACATAAATATCAACCAATTTTTTTAAAATAATAATTTTACTGCATATTTTTTTCTCAACCAAATTACAATATACTGCAATAGAAAAAACTAAGCTAAAAAACTGCTTAAAATCTACCAAGAAAAAAAAATTGCCACACCGTCCAAGCACGTTTTCTTATAGGATAATCACTACTAGAAAAATGGGTTTTAGAGGCACTTAAATTGCAACATTATTAAGAAACGCTGATAAGAAGTATTAGGGGGTATTTGTTTGAAGGGTTTAGATACGAGGTTTGGGGTTGAGGAATCCCAACCTAAGTGTTGGTGGTTGTTTCATGTATTTTAGAATGGAGATTAGGATTCCAAACTCCCTTTAAATGGAGTTGAGAAACCTCTTCTTTTTATTGGTTTTGATGGGTTTGAATTAAAACTACTTTTTGGAGTATTTTTTACGATATTTATCTCTCCTACATTAATTCTAAATTTATATCCAAATAAATTACTTTAAATATTGAATTTGAAATTCATATCTTTTCAACCCAATATCTCATTCCAACTCAAACCCAAATTTGTACAAAACATGCCCTTACATGAATATTGTTTGGAGTACTTTAGACCATGTTTATCGATGGTGGGTAGGGTGTCCTTGGTGGGTGCGACCCAGCCACAAATTTTCTTTAAAATAAATAAATAAAGGATGGGTAACCGAATTGGTCGATCCAATGCCCACCGCTTACCAACATTTTCCCTTCCCTATTTGATGGAGTTATTGTGTTAAGAAGTTTTTATCTTTTAATTTATCTTTGTATTATCTTAAAAATTTATATCAAAATTCATAGAAAAATCTCTATAAATAAAGACTAATGTCGATACGTTTTAACATATCTGACAAAATCCACTTTTATTTCACTACTCTCTATTTTTCTAGCCAAATAGGTCCAAATAGACCTGTTCATAGAAGGGTTAGGGATGGACGCGTGTCAGGCCAAAAAAATTATTTTTTCCATTTCTGCGGGCTGGGCCGAACCCACACATATTAAACGGAACAATTTCTATGTTCATACCCGTCCACTTTGGCGAGCGGGCTGACCAACGAGCTGCCCGTTTACTTATTAAACTACAAATTAAGAAATAAAAAGCCTATAAGACAACGAACTAGAAATTTACAAAGTCTAGAAATAATGTTTAAAAGTCTAGAAATAATGTTCACCATTACTTTTAGATCTACAAATTTTATCCCAGTCAATAAGTGGAGAGTACTTACCACATTTATTCCAAAAAAAGTTCCTATTGATTCTATCAAGTTCATCATGTGTGGATGAAAGAAACATAAAGGTTTGCATAATATAATTTGATTTTGCCGACAAATTCGATCTAATAAGCCTCGCCCTCCCTACCCTCTTGAGAAAGAGATAAGGCTTTCCATTTTGTCAATTAGTTTTTCGAGGAAAGAAGAACATCCCTAAACGTATATTTGTTAACTCTTTCGTTGATGATCGGACTTCCGAGATACTTTTCTAAGGAAGAAGTAATAGGGATATTGAAAATTGACTGAACGGCTAATTTAGTTTGGTTAGTCGTTTTCGAAGTTGTCTGGTGAGCTGATTTATGAAAATTAGCACATTGCCTTGAAATTTCACAATAGTCCTCAATTATTATTTTTAACGACTAGCTAGCTGATTGTTTAGCCTTTGCAAAAATGATGATGTCATCCGCAAAGGACATAAATGGGATTGTTATTTTATTCTTAATAATAGGGAACATTTGTATTTTCATTACTTTCAAACTGGAGTTTTCTAGCTAGCACTTCAGCACACAAAATGAACAGAAATGGTGATAGTTGATCGCTTTAACTAAGCCCCCTCCCCGAGAAGAACATTTCAGTCGGACCATGGTTGACTAGAACTGGAAAGGAGACCGTTGTAACACATTCTTTAATCCAATTAATAACCTTCTCATGAAAACCAAATTTGTTAAGAACCGCGAAAAGGAAACCCCGCTCAATTTTATCATAGGCTTTCTCCATATCCAATTTAAGTGCCATCCAACCTTCCTTCCCCTTCCTAGATCTAAATGAATGAAAATTTTCATGAGCAATAAGGATATTGTCTTGAATTTCTCTATCGGCGACAAAAGCACCTTGTAAAGGATGAATGAGTTTTTGAAGGATTGGTTTTAATATATTGGTGATTATTTTAGAAATAGTTTTAGAAATAGTTGAGCATAAACTAATCGGCCGATAATGATTTGTGCTAGATCGGTTGTCACATTTAGGGATGATTGTAATAAACGTATGGTTCACTTGTCTCAACATTCGTCCAGAATGGAAAAAGTTTTTAATTGCTTTGGTGACAAACGGACCAACAATATTCCAATACTTTTGATAAAAAAAAATTGCCGACATACCATCCGGGCCCGGAGATTTTCCTTGACCAATTCTAAAAATGGCTTGTTTGATTTCTGAGTTTGTTATATCTTTCATAAGATTCGCATTATCACAATTATCCAATTCCTTCCTAATGTTATTTAGAAACCCTCCATTTTTGAATATTTAATATTATTTTTTTGAAATATTTTTTGAAAATATTTTAATTTCATTCCTAATATTCTCATACCTAATAATAACTGTACCCTCTTGAGTCCTAATTTCTCTAATAATTTTCCTATTTCTTTTTCCTCACGCAAACTTATGAAAATAACCAGAATTTGTGTCGATGAGTTTAATATGTTTCACTTTGGCTCTCTGATTCCAGTGTTTTTTATGGAAAGCAAGTAAGCATTTCTTTTAAAAATAATTTTTTCCTACAATGGCACAAGGGTCAGGCCAGGATTATTTAGAATTCCAGCTTGGGCGTCTATTAACTTTTTTTCGATATCCTCCAGTTGCCTAAAAATATTCCCAAAAGTTGTTTTTTTCCATTTTTTCGCCGCCGATTTAATCAAAGCGGTCCTCTTGACAAGATTAAACATAAACAAACCCGGAGACGACCAACGCATACCTGTTTGACAAGAAATTCAAAATCCTTCCTTTTCTGTCCAAATTTTTTCAAATTTGAATGGTTGAGCTTTAGTTGTGATGTTGTTAGCTAGCGTGGTCGTAATAAGGCAATGATCTGAAGATGAAAAAGCATAGTTGTCAGTTGAAATCTCAGGGAACCATTGAAGGAAATGAGATTAAACCAAGGTGCGATCCAATTTTCCATACGTGTTCAAAACCTCGGTCCTGTTCTTTCTCCACGTGAATCTATTACTTGAACACGTGATCTCAGAAAGTTCACAAACATTCTTAAAGTTATTGAGTCTATCAAATCTAGAATTTTCCGGAGATATCCCCCCATTTTATCCTCAGGAGAAAAGATTTCATTAAGGTCTCCCAAAATTAGACAAGGGATCGGAGAATTAATAATAAAGTTTGTAATTTCCACCCAGAAATTATTTTTATCTACTTCTCCAGGTGGACCATATGCAAAGATTAACATCATACAAATATTCAAACTGAAAATTTCATATTTAACCGCAATAAACCTATTTGAAGAGAAAGAGATTTCACAAACCTCATCAACCATTTGGTAGCTTTCCATAACAGGCATAATCCATCCGCCAAACCAGACGAGGGAACAACATGACAGTTATCGAATCCCGCTTTTCGCCAACTATTTTTTGATGGGCCTATTACTAATTTAGTTTCCACTAATGCCATCATTTTAGTTCTATTGATTTTGCACATTGCTTCAATTTCAGTCCACAAATTTATCCTTCCAATACTGCGATAATTTCAAACACCTATCTTCATTTAATAACTAAATTATAGGAATCCATTCCGTTGTTATAAATTAATATATTTACCTTTTTATTTATCTTCCTATTACATTTTTTGTAGTACTTATGTTCAATTTTATTAATTCCCCCATTAATAATGATGAACCTTCTGAATTCTCTTTCCTTAACAAATTTCTTAGTTTTGTAATTAATTTTATTTCATATGTTCTTCAACCATTTCCATGTTTTATCCTTAGCTTGAGTCTGATTTTGTTTGTTTTCAATTATACAATTGCTTTTGTCCAAAGAAACATCACTACCGAGTTCAAGGAATAAGACTTCAGCTCTCATAATGTTCCGATCAATCCCAGGCTTTCCAAGATTTTTAAAATCAAATTCTTCCAAAGTATTGATTTGCTTGAGAGCAAAACAACCCATAAGAATATGCCCAACATTCGCCCCACTCCAGATCACCAGATCCATCCAAAAACAAGAGTCTAAACAGATTTTGAAGAGAGCAAACGTAAACAAACATAACACTTATACATTATACAAGCCATCAAGCTCCAACACCTTACACAAGAACACTTAACATAAATCCTGGTAGAATAGATATTAGTCCTAGAATCCTGTTTTAGAGGGTAATTATAACCAGTTGTGCTGAGACAGCTTAGTTTTGACAACGAACAAAGATAGATAATCGGAAAATTACAATGAAACAACACCATAATCTCCGCCAAAATAGGAATTCCTTGACTAATCATCGCAAACTATTTGGGACTTACATCTTGGTCTTCTTACTCTCCTTCATGACAGATGAAGCTGTATCCTCCGTACCTTCTTTAAATTTACGTTTTCTTGACGTTGACTTTGTTGATATCTCTTTATTGACTTCAAGATTTCCAAGTTTGATCATTATCGAGGCTGAAGAATTGATGGAGTTCTCTGCAGATATGAATGATTCCTCAATGTTCTTGTTCAGGCTGGGACTACCCACTTGTTCATTGTTGAGAAACTCCTCCAAATCTTTGTCCGTAAAGCGTGGGTCATTGCTAAGAAGAATAGACTCCTTGACCTTTTCATGTTCCATCCCATTTGGGGAATCCTGTTGGTCCAGTTCAAGCAGTTCGTCCATCAATAAGTCATCATACTCATCGTCCTCGAACAGAACTTCGTCAATCTCCTCATTATATTCAGTCTCAACCTATATGTGTCGGTGGATCATCAACAATTTGTGTTCCATTAGCTGAGTGATGTATCACATTGGGACCACTGCCACCTACAACCGACTCGCAAGAGCCAAGGCAAGACAACCAGCACTACTACAAAAAGAGTCAAATATCCCGGGCGTTTGACCACATATACCCCGGATCGGCTTCGGTGTATAGCTCATAGAGATATATAGTCATATGCAATATACCTCGGTTAATTACAAATCTACGCCCGGGGTATTTTATCTATCCTTTCCATCGCCCTTCAGAGCCAAAAAAAGGTGTCCGAGATATATTCATTGTATATACCTCGGATATACAACTAAACCGGTGTGTTTTCTCTCATTTATCCAGGGTATTTGGTTCATATATACACCGGTGTATTGTATGTCCGGGGTATATGTCCTAAAGCTAAATACACCTTAGCCATATAATCCGAGGTATATGGAATATACACCGTAGACGCAAATCTGTATTAACTACTATATACACCGCAAAATTT
>NW_027369187.1:0-44477 GCF_046119375.1 Phyllobates terribilis
ATCAATGAATATTGTAAATGCACAAACAGTAATATCTCCACATTGCAAGGTGCAATTCTGAAATTTTTTGCTTTTTCCTGCTAATCCTAGCATGATAAAGAAGATTCAAAGAGAGTGAGATGCCAGCTCCTTTCATTCAGTCAGTAGCTTCAAACATTTCTGGTATATGAAAAACATGTTTTCAATGGCAAAAATCAATGAATATTGTAAATGCACAAACAGTAATATCTCCACATTGCAAGGTGCAATTCTGAAATTTTTTGCTTTTTCCTGCTAATCCTAGCATGATAAAGAAGATTCAAAGAGAGTGAGATGCCAGCTCCTTTCATTCAGTCAGTTGCTTCAAACATTTCTGGTATATGAAAAACATGTTTTTCAATGGCAAAAATCAATGAATATTGTAAATGCACAAACAGTAATATCTCCACATTGCAAGGTGCAATTCTGAAATTTTTTGCTTTTTCCTGCTAATCCTAGCATGATAAAGAAGATTCAAAGAGAGTGAGATGCCAGCTCCTTTCATTCAGTCAGTAGCTTCAAACATTTCTGGTATATGAAAAACATGTTTTTCAATGGCAAAAATCAATGAATATTGTAAATGCACAAACAGTAATATCTCCACATTGCACGGTGCAATTCTGAAATTTTTAGCTTTTTCCTGTTAATCCTAGCATGATAAAGAAGATTCAAAGAGAGTGAGATGCCAGCTCCTTTCATTCAGTCAGTAGCTTCAAACATTTCTGGTATATGAAAAACATGTTTTTCAATGGCAAAAATCAATGAATATTGTAAATGCACAAACAGTAATATCTCCACATTGCAAGGTGCAATTCTGAAATTTTTTGCTTTTTCCTGCTAATCCTAGCATGATAAAGAAGATTCAAAGAGAGTGAGATGCCAGCTCCTTTCATTCAGTCAGTAGCTTCAAACATTTCTGGTATATGAAAAACATGTTTTTCAATGGCAAAAATCAATGAATATTGTAAATGCACAAACAGTAATATCTCCACATTGCACGGTGCAATTCTGAAATTTTTAGCTTTTTCCTGTTAATCCTAGCATGATAAAGAAGATTCAAAGAGAGTGAGATGCCAGCTCCTTTCATTCAGTCAGTAGCTTCAAACATTTCTGGTATATGAAAAACATGTTTTTCAATGGCAAAAATCAATGAATATTGTAAATGCACAAACAGTAATATCTCCACATTGCAAGGTGCAATTCTGAAATTTTTTGCTTTTTCCTGCTAATCCTAGCATGATAAAGAAGATTCAAAGAGAGTGAGATGCCAGCTCCTTTCATTCAGTCAGTAGCTTCAAACATTTCTGGTATATGAAAAACATGTTTTTCAATGGCAAAAATCAATGAATATTGTAAATGCACAAACAGTAATATCTCCACATTGCAAGGTGCAATTCTGAAATTTTTTGCTTTTTCCTGCTAATCCTAGCATGATAAAGAAGATTCAAAGAGAGTGAGATGCCAGCTCCTTTCATTCAGTCAGTAGCTTCAAACATTTCTGGTATATGAAAAACATGTTTTTCAATGGCAAAAATCAATGAATATTGTAAATGCACAAACAGTAATATCTCCACATTGCAAGGTGCAATTCTGAAATTTTTTGCTTTTTCCTGCTAATCCTAGCATGATAAAGAAGATTCAAAGAGAGTGAGATGCCAGCTCCTTTCATTCAGTCAGTAGCTTCAAACATTTCTGGTATATGAAAAACATGTTTTTCAATGGCAAAAATCAATGAATATTGTAAATGCACAAACAGTAATATCTCCACATTGCACGGTGCAATTCTGAAATTTTTAGCTTTTTCCTGTTAATCCTAGCATGATAAAGAAGATTCAAAGAGAGTGAGATGCCAGCTCCTTTCATTCAGTCAGCAGCTTCAAACATTTCTGGTATATGAAAAACATGTTTTTCAATGGCAAAAATCAATGAATATTGTAAATGCACAAACAGTAATATCTCCACATTGCAAGGTGCAATTCTGAAATTTTTTGCTTTTTCCTGTTAATCCTAGCATGATAAAGAAGATTCAAAGAGAGTGAGATGCCAGCTCCTTTCATTCAGTCAGTAGCTTCAAACATTTCTGGTATATGAAAAACATGTTTTTCAATGGCAAAAATCAATGAATATTGTAAATGCACAAACAGTAATATCTCCACATTGCACGGTGCAATTCTGAAATTTTTTGCTTTTTCCTGCTAATCCTAGCATGATAAAGAAGATTCAAAGAGAGTGAGATGCCAGCTCCTTTCATTCAGTCAGTAGCTTCAAACATTTCTGGTATATGAAAAACATGTTTTTCAATGGCAAAAATCAATGAATATTGTAAATGCACAAACAGTAATATCTCCACATTGCAAGGTGCAATTCTGAAATTTTTTGCTTTTTCCTGTTAATCCTAGCATGATAAAGAAGATTCAAAGAGAGTGAGATGCCAGCTCCTTTCATTCAGTCAGTAGCTTCAAACATTTCTGGTATATGAAAAACATGTTTTTCAATGGCAAAAATCAATGAATATTGTAAATGCACAAACAGTAATATCTCCACATTGCACGGTGCAATTCTGAAATTTTTTGCTTTTTCCTGCTAATCCTAGCATGATAAAGAAGATTCAAAGAGAGTGAGATGCCAGCTCCTTTCATTCAGTCAGTAGCTTCAAACATTTCTGGTATATGAAAAACATGTTTTTCAATGGCAAAAATCAATGAATATTGTAAATGCACAAACAGTAATATCTCCACATTGCACGGTGCAATTCTGAAATTTTTAGCTTTTTCCTGTTAATCCTAGCATGATAAAGAAGATTCAAAGAGAGTGAGATGCCAGCTCCTTTCATTCAGTCAGTAGCTTCAAACATTTCTGGTATATGAAAAACATGTTTTTCAATGGCAAAAATCAATGAATATTGTAAATGCACAAACAGTAATATCTCCACATTGCAAGGTGCAATTCTGAAATTTTTGCTTTTTCCTGCTAATCCTAGCATGATAAAGAAGATTCAAAGAGAGTGAGATGCCAGCTCCTTTCATTCAGTCAGTAGCTTCAAACATTTCTGGTATATGAAAAACATGTTTTTCAATGGCAAAAATCAATGAATATTGTAAATGCACAAACAGTAATATCTCCACATTGCAAGGTGCAATTCTGAAATTTTTTGCTTTTTCCTGCTAATCCTAGCATGATAAAGAAGATTCAAAGAGAGTGAGATGCCAGCTCCTTTCATTCAGTCAGTAGCTTCAAACATTTCTGGTATATGAAAAACATGTTTTTCAATGGCAAAAATCAATGAATATTGTAAATGCACAAACAGTAATATCTCCACATTGCACGGTGCAATTCTGAAATTTTTAGCTTTTTCCTGTTAATCCTAGCATGATAAAGAAGATTCAAAGAGAGTGAGATGCCAGCTCCTTTCATTCAGTCAGTAGCTTCAAACATTTCTGGTATATGAAAAACATGTTTTTCAATGGCAAAAATCAATGAATATTGTAAATGCACAAACAGTAATATCTCCACATTGCAAGGTGCAATTCTGAAATTTTTTGCTTTTTCCTGCTAATCCTAGCATGATAAAGAAGATTCAAAGAGAGTGAGATGCCAGCTCCTTTCATTCAGTCAGTAGCTTCAAACATTTCTGGTATATGAAAAACATGTTTTTCAATGGCAAAAATCAATGAATATTGTAAATGCACAAACAGTAATATCTCCACATTGCAAGGTGCAATTCTGAAATTTTTTGCTTTTTCCTGCTAATCCTAGCATGATAAAGAAGATTCAAAGAGAGTGAGATGCCAGCTCCTTTCATTCAGTCAGTAGCTTCAAACATTTCTGGTATATGAAAAACATGTTTTTCAATGGCAAAAATCAATGAATATTGTAAATGCACAAACAGTAATATCTCCACATTGCAAGGTGCAATTCTGAAATTTTTTGCTTTTTCCTGCTAATCCTAGCATGATAAAGAAGATTCAAAGAGAGTGAGATGCCAGCTCCTTTCATTCAGTCAGTAGCTTCAAACATTTCTGGTATATGAAAAACATGTTTTTCAATGGCAAAAATCAATGAATATTGTAAATGCACAAACAGTAATATCTCCACATTGCACGGTGCAATTCTGAAATTTTTAGCTTTTTCCTGTTAATCCTAGCATGATAAAGAAGATTCAAAGAGAGTGAGATGCCAGCTCCTTTCATTCAGTCAGCAGCTTCAAACATTTCTGGTATATGAAAAACATGTTTTTCAATGGCAAAAATCAATGAATATTGTAAATGCACAAACAGTAATATCTCCACATTGCAAGGTGCAATTCTGAAATTTTTTGCTTTTTCCTGTTAATCCTAGCATGATAAAGAAGATTCAAAGAGAGTGAGATGCCAGCTCCTTTCATTCAGTCAGTAGCTTCAAACATTTCTGGTATATGAAAAACATGTTTTTCAATGGCAAAAATCAATGAATATTGTAAATGCACAAACAGTAATATCTCCACATTGCAAGGTGCAATTCTGAAATTTTTTGCTTTTTCCTGCTAATCCTAGCATGATAAAGAAGATTCAAAGAGAGTGAGATGCCAGCTCCTTTCATTCAGTCAGTAGCTTCAAACATTTCTGGTATATGAAAAACATGTTTTTCAATGGCAAAAATCAATGAATATTGTAAATGCACAAACAGTAATATCTCCACATTGCACGGTGCAATTCTGAAATTTTTTGCTTTTTCCTGTTAATCCTAGCATGATAAAGAAGATTCAAAGAGAGTGAGATGCCAGCTCCTTTCATTCAGTCAGTAGCTTCAAACATTTCTGGTATATGAAAAACATGTTTTTCAATGGCAAAAATCAATGAATATTGTAAATGCACAAACAGTAATATCTCCACATTGCAAGGTGCAATTCTGAAATTTTTTGCTTTTTCCTGCTAATCCTAGCATGATAAAGAAGATTCAAAGAGAGTGAGATGCCAGCTCCTTTCATTCAGTCAGTAGCTTCAAACATTTCTGGTATATGAAAAACATGTTTTTCAATGGCAAAAATCAATGAATATTGTAAATGCACAAACAGTAATATCTCCACATTGCACGGTGCAATTCTGAAATTTTTAGCTTTTTCCTGTTAATCCTAGCATGATAAAGAAGATTCAAAGAGAGTGAGATGCCAGCTCCTTTCATTCAGTCAGTAGCTTCAAACATTTCTGGTATATGAAAAACATGTTTTTCAATGGCAAAAATCAATGAATATTGTAAATGCACAAACAGTAATATCTCCACATTGCACGGTGCAATTCTGAAATTTTTAGCTTTTTCCTGTTAATCCTAGCATGATAAAGAAGATTCAAAGAGAGTGAGATGCCAGCTCCTTTCATTCAGTCAGCAGCTTCAAACATTTCTGGTATATGAAAAACATGTTTTTCAATGGCAAAAATCAATGAATATTGTAAATGCACAAACAGTAATATCTCCACATTGCAAGGTGCAATTCTGAAATTTTTTGCTTTTTCCTGTTAATCCTAGCATGATAAAGAAGATTCAAAGAGAGTGAGATGCCAGCTCCTTTCATTCAGTCAGTAGCTTCAAACATTTCTGGTATATGAAAAACATGTTTTTCAATGGCAAAAATCAATGAATATTGTAAATGCACAAACAGTAATATCTCCACATTGCAAGGTGCAATTCTGAAATTTTTTGCTTTTTCCTGCTAATCCTAGCATGATAAAGAAGATTCAAAGAGAGTGAGATGCCAGCTCCTTTCATTCAGTCAGTAGCTTCAAACATTTCTGGTATATGAAAAACATGTTTTTCAATGGCAAAAATCAATGAATATTGTAAATGCACAAACAGTAATATCTCCACATTGCACGGTGCAATTCTGAAATTTTTTGCTTTTTCCTGTTAATCCTAGCATGATAAAGAAGATTCAAAGAGAGTGAGATGCCAGCTCCTTTCATTCAGTCAGTAGCTTCAAACATTTCTGGTATATGAAAAACATGTTTTTCAATGGCAAAAATCAATGAATATTGTAAATGCACAAACAGTAATATCTCCACATTGCAAGGTGCAATTCTGAAATTTTTTGCTTTTTCCTGCTAATCCTAGCATGATAAAGAAGATTCAAAGAGAGTGAGATGCCAGCTCCTTTCATTCAGTCAGTAGCTTCAAACATTTCTGGTATATGAAAAACATGTTTTTCAATGGCAAAAATCAATGAATATTGTAAATGCACAAACAGTAATATCTCCACATTGCACGGTGCAATTCTGAAATTTTTAGCTTTTTCCTGTTAATCCTAGCATGATAAAGAAGATTCAAAGAGAGTGAGATGCCAGCTCCTTTCATTCAGTCAGTAGCTTCAAACATTTCTGGTATATGAAAAACATGTTTTTCAATGGCAAAAATCAATGAATATTGTAAATGCACAAACAGTAATATCTCCACATTGCAAGGTGCAATTCTGAAATTTTTTGCTTTTTCCTGCTAATCCTAGCATGATAAAGAAGATTCAAAGAGAGTGAGATGCCAGCTCCTTTCATTCAGTCAGTAGCTTCAAACATTTCTGGTATATGAAAAACATGTTTTTCAATGGCAAAAATCAATGAATATTGTAAATGCACAAACAGTAATATCTCCACATTGCAAGGTGCAATTCTGAAATTTTTTGCTTTTTCCTGTTAATCCTAGCATGATAAAGAAGATTCAAAGAGTGAGATGCCAGCTCCTTTCATTCAGTCAGTAGCTTCAAACATTTCTGGTATATGAAAAACATGTTTTTCAATGGCAAAAATCAATGAATATTGTAAATGCACAAACAGTAATATCTCCACATTGCAAGGTGCAATTCTGAAATTTTTTGCTTTTTCCTGCTAATCCTAGCATGATAAAGAAGATTCAAAGAGAGTGAGATGCCAGCTCTTCATTCAGTCAGTAGCTTCAAACATTTCTGGTATATGAAAAACATGTTTTTCAATGGCAAAAATCAATGAATATTGTAAATGCACAAACAGTAATATCTCCACATTGCACGGTGCAATTCTGAAATTTTTAGCTTTTTCCTGTTAATCCTAGCATGATAAAGAAGATTCAAAGAGAGTGAGATGCCAGCTCCTTTCATTCAGTCAGTAGCTTCAAACATTTCTGGTATATGAAAAACATGTTTTTCAATGGCAAAAATCAATGAATATTGTAAATGCACAAACAGTAATATCTCCACATTGCAAGGTGCAATTCTGAAATTTTTTGCTTTTTCCTGCTAATCCTAGCATGATAAAGAAGATTCAAAGAGAGTGAGATGCCAGCTCCTTTCATTCAGTCAGTAGCTTCAAACATTTCTGGTATATGAAAAACATGTTTTTCAATGGCAAAAATCAATGAATATTGTAAATGCACAAACAGTAATATCTCCACATTGCACGGTGCAATTCTGAAATTTTTAGCTTTTTCCTGTTAATCCTAGCATGATAAAGAAGATTCAAAGAGAGTGAGATGCCAGCTCCTTTCATTCAGTCAGTAGCTTCAAACATTTCTGGTATATGAAAAACATGTTTTTCAATGGCAAAAATCAATGAATATTGTAAATGCACAAACAGTAATATCTCCACATTGCAAGGTGCAATTCTGAAATTTTTTGCTTTTTCCTGTTAATCCTAGCATGATAAAGAAGATTCAAAGAGAGTGAGATGCCAGCTCCTTTCATTCAGTCAGTAGCTTCAAACATTTCTGGTATATGAAAAACATGTTTTTCAATGGCAAAAATCAATGAATATTGTAAATGCACAAACAGTAATATCTCCACATTGCAAGGTGCAATTCTGAAATTTTTTGCTTTTTCCTGCTAATCCTAGCATGATAAAGAAGATTCAAAGAGAGTGAGATGCCAGCTCCTTTCATTCAGTCAGTAGCTTCAAACATTTCTGGTATATGAAAAACATGTTTTTCAATGGCAAAAATCAATGAATATTGTAAATGCACAAACAGTAATATCTCCACATTGCACGGTGCAATTCTGAAATTTTTAGCTTTTTCCTGTTAATCCTAGCATGATAAAGAAGATTCAAAGAGAGTGAGATGCCAGCTCCTTTCATTCAGTCAGTAGCTTCAAACATTTCTGGTATATGAAAAACATGTTTTTCAATGGCAAAAATCAATGAATATTGTAAATGCACAAACAGTAATATCTCCACATTGCAAGGTGCAATTCTGAAATTTTTTGCTTTTTCCTGCTAATCCTAGCATGATAAAGAAGATTCAAAGAGAGTGAGATGCCAGCTCCTTTCATTCAGTCAGTAGCTTCAAACATTTCTGGTATATGAAAAACATGTTTTTCAATGGCAAAAATCAATGAATATTGTAAATGCACAAACAGTAATATCTCCACATTGCAAGGTGCAATTCTGAAATTTTTTGCTTTTTCCTGCTAATCCTAGCATGATAAAGAAGATTCAAAGAGAGTGAGATGCCAGCTCCTTTCATTCAGTCAGTAGCTTCAAACATTTCTGGTATATGAAAAACATGTTTTTCAATGGCAAAAATCAATGAATATTGTAAATGCACAAACAGTAATATCTCCACATTGCAAGGTGCAATTCTGAAATTTTTTGCTTTTTCCTGCTAATCCTAGCATGATAAAGAAGATTCAAAGAGAGTGAGATGCCAGCTCCTTTCATTCAGTCAGTAGCTTCAAACATTTCTGGTATATGAAAAACATGTTTTTCAATGGCAAAAATCAATGAATATTGTAAATGCACAAACAGTAATATCTCCACATTGCACGGTGCAATTCTGAAATTTTTAGCTTTTTCCTGTTAATCCTAGCATGATAAAGAAGATTCAAAGAGAGTGAGATGCCAGCTCCTTTCATTCAGTCAGCAGCTTCAAACATTTCTGGTATATGAAAAACATGTTTTTCAATGGCAAAAATCAATAAATATTGTAAATGCACAAACAGTAATATCTCCACATTGCAAGGTGCAATTCTGAAATTTTTTGCTTTTTCCTGTTAATCCTAGCATGATAAAGAAGATTCAAAGAGAGTGAGATGCCAGCTCCTTTCATTCAGTCAGTAGCTTCAAACATTTCTGGTATATGAAAAACATGTTTTTCAATGGCAAAAATCAATGAATATTGTAAATGCACAAACAGTAATATCTCCACATTGTAAGGTGCAATTCTGAAATTTTTTGCTTTTTCCTGCTAATCCTAGCATGATAAAGAAGATTCAAAGAGAGTGAGATGCCAGCTCCTTTCATTCAGTCAGTAGCTTCAAACATTTCTGGTATATGAAAAACATGTTTTTCAATGGCAAAAATCAATGAATATTGTAAATGCACAAACAGTAATATCTCCACATTGCACGGTGCAATTCTGAAATTTTTTGCTTTTTCCTGTTAATCCTAGCATGATAAAGAAGATTCAAAGAGAGTGAGATGCCAGCTCCTTTCATTCAGTCAGTAGCTTCAAACATTTCTGGTATATGAAAAACATGTTTTTCAATGGCAAAAATCAATGAATATTGTAAATGCACAAACAGTAATATCTCCACATTGCAAGGTGCAATTCTGAAATTTTTTGCTTTTTCCTGCTAATCCTAGCATGATAAAGAAGATTCAAAGAGAGTGAGATGCCAGCTCCTTTCATTCAGTCAGTAGCTTCAAACATTTCTGGTATATGAAAAACATGTTTTTCAATGGCAAAAATCAATGAATATTGTAAATGCACAAACAGTAATATCTCCACATTGCACGGTGCAATTCTGAAATTTTTAGCTTTTTCCTGTTAATCCTAGCATGATAAAGAAGATTCAAAGAGAGTGAGATGCCAGCTCCTTTCATTCAGTCAGTAGCTTCAAACATTTCTGGTATATGAAAAACATGTTTTTCAATGGCAAAAATCAATGAATATTGTAAATGCACAAACAGTAATATCTCCACATTGCAAGGTGCAATTCTGAAATTTTTTGCTTTTTCCTGCTAATCCTAGCATGATAAAGAAGATTCAAAGAGAGTGAGATGCCAGCTCCTTTCATTCAGTCAGTAGCTTCAAACATTTCTGGTATATGAAAAACATGTTTTTCAATGGCAAAAATCAATGAATATTGTAAATGCACAAACAGTAATATCTCCACATTGCACGGTGCAATTCTGAAATTTTTAGCTTTTTCCTGTTAATCCTAGCATGATAAAGAAGATTCAAAGAGAGTGAGATGCCAGCTCCTTTCATTCAGTCAGTAGCTTCAAACATTTCTGGTATATGAAAAACATGTTTTTCAATGGCAAAAATCAATGAATATTGTAAATGCACAAACAGTAATATCTCCACATTGCAAGGTGCAATTCTGAAATTTTTTGCTTTTTC
The DNA here is from genome assembly GCF_046119375.1 of Phyllobates terribilis. Classification (NCBI taxonomy): domain Eukaryota; kingdom Metazoa; phylum Chordata; class Amphibia; order Anura; family Dendrobatidae; genus Phyllobates; species Phyllobates terribilis. The sequence goes on from NW_027369187.1 coordinate 10,354, forward strand.
CTGTTAATCCTAGCATGATAAAGAAGATTCAAAGAGTGAGATGCCAGCTCCTTTCATTCAGTCAGTAGCTTCAAACATTTCTGGTATATGAAAAACATGTTTTTCAATGGCAAAAATCAATGAATATTGTAAATGCACAAACAGTAATATCTCCACATTGCAAGGTGCAATTCTGAAATTTTTTGCTTTTTCCTGCTAATCCTAGCATGATAAAGAAGATTCAAAGAGAGTGAGATGCCAGCTCTTCATTCAGTCAGTAGCTTCAAACATTTCTGGTATATGAAAAACATGTTTTTCAATGGCAAAAATCAATGAATATTGTAAATGCACAAACAGTAATATCTCCACATTGCAAGGTGCAATTCGGAAATTTTTTGCTTTTTCCTGCTAATCCTAGCATGATAAAGAAGATTCAAAGAGAGTGAGATGCCAGCTCCTTTCATTCAGTCAGTAGCTTCAAACATTTCTGGTATATGAAAAACATGTTTTTCAATGGCAAAAATCAATGAATATTGTAAATGCACAAACAGTAATATCTCCACATTGCAAGGTGCAATTCTGAAATTTTTTGCTTTTTCCTTCTAATCCTAGCATGATAAAGAAGATTCAAAGAGAGTGAGATGCCAGCTCCTTTCATTCAGTCAGTAGCTTCAAACATTTCTGGTATATGAAAAACATGTTTTTCAATGGCAAAAATCAATGAATATTGTAAATGCACAAACAGTAATATCTCCACATTGCACGGTGCAATTCTGAAATTTTTAGCTTTTTCCTGTTAATCCTAGCATGATAAAGAAGATTCAAAGAGAGTGAGATGCCAGCTCCTTTCATTCAGTCAGTAGCTTCAAACATTTCTGGACGTTTTTCAATGGCAAAAATCAATGAATATTGTAAATGCACAAACAGTAATATCTCCACATTGCAAGGTGCAATTCTGAAATTTTTTGCTTTTTCCTGTTAATCCTAGCATGATAAAGAAGATTCAAAGAGAGTGAGATGCCAGCTCCTTTCATTCAGTCAGTAGCTTCAAACATTTCTGGTATATGAAAAACATGTTTTTCAATGGCAAAAATCAATGAATATTGTAAATGCACAAACATTAATATCTCCACATTGCAAGGTGCAATTCTGAAATTTTTTGCTTTTTCCTGCTAATCCTAGCATGATAAAGAAGATTCAAAGAGAGTGAGATGCCAGCTCCTTTCATTCAGTCAGTAGCTTCAAACATTTCTGGTATATGAAAAACATGTTTTTCAATGGCAAAAATCAATGAATATTGTAAATGCACAAACAGTAATATCTCCACATTGCACGGTGCAATTCTGAAATTTTTAGCTTTTTCCTGTTAATCCTAGCATGATAAAGAAGATTCAAAGAGAGTGAGATGCCAGCTCCTTTCATTCAGTCAGTAGCTTCAAACATTTCTGGTATATGAAAAACATGTTTTTCAATGGCAAAAATCAATGAATATTGTAAATGCACAAACAGTAATATCTCCACATTGCAAGGTGCAATTCTGAAATTGTTTGCTTTTTCCTGCTAATCCTAGCATGATAAAGAAGATTCAAAGAGTGAGATGCCAGCTCCTTTCATTCAGTCAGTAGCTTCAAACATTTCTGGTATATGAAAAACATGTTTTTCAATGGCAAAAATCAATGAATATTGTAAATGCACAAACAGTAATATCTCCACATTGCAAGGTGCAATTCTGAATTTTTTTGCTTTTTCCTGCAAATCCTAGCATGATAAAGAAGATTCAAAGAGTGAGATGCCAGCTCCTTTCATTCAGTCAGTAGCTTCAAACATTTCTGTTATATGAAAAACATGTTTTTCAATGGCAAAAATCAATGAATATTGTAAATGCACAAACAGTAATATCTCCACATTGCAAGGTGCAATTCTGAAATTTTTTGCTTTTTCCTGCTAATCCTAGCATGATAAAGAAGATTCAAAGAGAGTGAGATGCCAGCTCCTTTCATTCAGTCAGTAGCTTCAAACATTTCTGGTATATGAAAAACATGTTTTTCAATGGCAAAAATCAATGAATATTGTAAATGCACAAACAGTAATATCTCCACATTGCACGGTGCAATTCTGAAATTTTTTGCTTTTTCCTGTTAATCCTAGCATGATAAAGAAGATTCAAAGAGAGTGAGATGCCAGCTCCTTTCATTCAGTCAGTAGCTTCAAACATTTCTGGTATATGAAAAACATGTTTTTCAATGGCAAAAATCAATGAATATTGTAAATGCACAAACAGTAATATCTCCACATTGCACGGTGCAATTCTGAAATTTTTAGCTTTTTCCTGTTAATCCTAGCATGATAAAGAAGATTCAAAGAGAGTGAGATGCCAGCTCCTTTCATTCAGTCAGTAGCTTCAAACATTTCTGGTATATGAAAAACATGTTTTTCAATGGCAAAAATCAATGAATATTGTAAATGCACAAACAGTAATATCTCCACATTGCAAGGTGCAATTCTGAAATTTTTTGCTTTTTCCTGTTAATCCTAGCATGATAAAGAAGATTCAAAGAGTGAGATGCCAGCTCCTTTCATTCAGTCAGTAGCTTCAAACATTTCTGGTATATGAAAAACATGTTTTTCAATGGCAAAAATCAATGAATATTGTAAATGCACAAACAGTAATATCTCCACATTGCAAGGTGCAATTCTGAAATTTTTTGCTTTTTCCTGCTAATCCTAGCATGATAAAGAAGATTCAAAGAGAGTGAGATGCCAGCTCTTCATTCAGTCAGTAGCTTCAAACATTTCTGGTATATGAAAAACATGTTTTCAATGGCAAAAATCAATGAATATTGTAAATGCACAAACAGTAATATCTCCACATTGCAAGGTGCAATTCGGAAATTTTTTGCTTTTTCCTGCTAATCCTAGCATGATAAAGAAGATTCAAAGAGAGTGAGATGCCAGCTCCTTTCATTCAGTCAGTAGCTTCAAACATTTCTGGTATATGAAAAACATGTTTTTCAATGGCAAAAATCAATGAATATTGTAAATGCACAAACAGTAATATCTCCACATTGCAAGGTGCAATTCTGAAATTTTTTGCTTTTTCCTGCTAATCCTAGCATGATAAAGAAGATTCAAAGAGAGTGAGATGCCAGCTCCTTTCATTCAGTCAGTAGCTTCAAACATTTCTGGTATATGAAAAACATGTTTTTCAATGGCAAAAATCAATGAATATTGTAAATGCACAAACAGTAATATCTCCACATTGCAAGGTGCAATTCTGAAATTTTTTGCTTTTTCCTGCTAATCCTAGCATGATAAAGAAGATTCAAAGAGAGTGAGATGCCAGCTCCTTTCATTCAGTCAGTAGCTTCAAACATTTCTGGTATATGAAAAACATGTTTTTCAATGGCAAAAATCAATGAATATTGTAAATGCACAAACAGTAATATCTCCACATTGCACGGTGCAATTCTGAAATTTTTAGCTTTTTCCTGTTAATCCTAGCATGATAAAGAAGATTCAAAGAGAGTGAGATGCCAGCTCCTTTCATTCAGTCAGCAGCTTCAAACATTTCTGGTATATGAAAAACATGTTTTTCAATGGCAAAAATCAATAAATATTGTAAATGCACAAACAGTAATATCTCCACATTGCAAGGTGCAATTCTGAAATTTTTTGCTTTTTCCTGTTAATCCTAGCATGATAAAGAAGATTCAAAGAGAGTGAGATGCCAGCTCCTTTCATTCAGTCAGTAGCTTCAAACATTTCTGGTATATGAAAAACATGTTTTTCAATGGCAAAAATCAATGAATATTGTAAATGCACAAACAGTAATATCTCCACATTGTAAGGTGCAATTCTGAAATTTTTTGCTTTTTCCTGCTAATCCTAGCATGATAAAGAAGATTCAAAGAGAGTGAGATGCCAGCTCCTTTCATTCAGTCAGTAGCTTCAAACATTTCTGGTATATGAAAAACATGTTTTTCAATGGCAAAAATCAATGAATATTGTAAATGCACAAACAGTAATATCTCCACATTGCACGGTGCAATTCTGAAATTTTTTGCTTTTTCCTGTTAATCCTAGCATGATAAAGAAGATTCAAAGAGAGTGAGATGCCAGCTCCTTTCATTCAGTCAGTAGCTTCAAACATTTCTGGTATATGAAAAACATGTTTTTCAATGGCAAAAATCAATGAATATTGTAAATGCACAAACAGTAATATCTCCACATTGCAAGGTGCAATTCTGAAATTTTTTGCTTTTTCCTGCTAATCCTAGCATGATAAAGAAGATTCAAAGAGAGTGAGATGCCAGCTCCTTTCATTCAGTCAGTAGCTTCAAACATTTCTGGTATATGAAAAACATGTTTTTCAATGGCAAAAATCAATGAATATTGTAAATGCACAAACAGTAATATCTCCACATTGCACGGTGCAATTCTGAAATTTTTAGCTTTTTCCTGTTAATCCTAGCATGATAAAGAAGATTCAAAGAGAGTGAGATGCCAGCTCCTTTCATTCAGTCAGTAGCTTCAAACATTTCTGGTATATGAAAAACATGTTTTTCAATGGCAAAAATCAATGAATATTGTAAATGCACAAACAGTAATATCTCCACATTGCAAGGTGCAATTCTGAAATTTTTTGCTTTTTCCTGCTAATCCTAGCATGATAAAGAAGATTCAAAGAGAGTGAGATGCCAGCTCCTTTCATTCAGTCAGTAGCTTCAAACATTTCTGGTATATGAAAAACATGTTTTTCAATGGCAAAAATCAATGAATATTGTAAATGCACAAACAGTAATATCTCCACATTGCACGGTGCAATTCTGAAATTTTTAGCTTTTTCCTGTTAATCCTAGCATGATAAAGAAGATTCAAAGAGAGTGAGATGCCAGCTCCTTTCATTCAGTCAGTAGCTTCAAACATTTCTGGTATATGAAAAACATGTTTTTCAATGGCAAAAATCAATGAATATTGTAAATGCACAAACAGTAATATCTCCACATTGCAAGGTGCAATTCTGAAATTTTTTGCTTTTTCCTGTTAATCCTAGCATGATAAAGAAGATTCAAAGAGTGAGATGCCAGCTCCTTTCATTCAGTCAGTAGCTTCAAACATTTCTGGTATATGAAAAACATGTTTTTCAATGGCAAAAATCAATGAATATTGTAAATGCACAAACAGTAATATCTCCACATTGCAAGGTGCAATTCTGAAATTTTTTGCTTTTTCCTGCTAATCCTAGCATGATAAAGAAGATTCAAAGAGAGTGAGATGCCAGCTCTTCATTCAGTCAGTAGCTTCAAACATTTCTGGTATATGAAAAACATGTTTTTCAATGGCAAAAATCAATGAATATTGTAAATGCACAAACAGTAATATCTCCACATTGCAAGGTGCAATTCGGAAATTTTTTGCTTTTTCCTGCTAATCCTAGCATGATAAAGAAGATTCAAAGAGAGTGAGATGCCAGCTCCTTTCATTCAGTCAGTAGCTTCAAACATTTCTGGTATATGAAAAACATGTTTTTCAATGGCAAAAATCAATGAATATTGTAAATGCACAAACAGTAATATCTCCACATTGCAAGGTGCAATTCTGAAATTTTTTGCTTTTTCCTTCTAATCCTAGCATGATAAAGAAGATTCAAAGAGAGTGAGATGCCAGCTCCTTTCATTCAGTCAGTAGCTTCAAACATTTCTGGTATATGAAAAACATGTTTTTCAATGGCAAAAATCAATGAATATTGTAAATGCACAAACAGTAATATCTCCACATTGCACGGTGCAATTCTGAAATTTTTAGCTTTTTCCTGTTAATCCTAGCATGATAAAGAAGATTCAAAGAGAGTGAGATGCCAGCTCCTTTCATTCAGTCAGTAGCTTCAAACATTTCTGGACGTTTTTCAATGGCAAAAATCAATGAATATTGTAAATGCACAAACAGTAATATCTCCACATTGCAAGGTGCAATTCTGAAATTTTTTGCTTTTTCCTGTTAATCCTAGCATGATAAAGAAGATTCAAAGAGAGTGAGATGCCAGCTCCTTTCATTCAGTCAGTAGCTTCAAACATTTCTGGTATATGAAAAACATGTTTTTCAATGGCAAAAATCAATGAATATTGTAAATGCACAAACATTAATATCTCCACATTGCAAGGTGCAATTCTGAAATTTTTTGCTTTTTCCTGCTAATCCTAGCATGATAAAGAAGATTCAAAGAGAGTGAGATGCCAGCTCCTTTCATTCAGTCAGTAGCTTCAAACATTTCTGGTATATGAAAAACATGTTTTTCAATGGCAAAAATCAATGAATATTGTAAATGCACAAACAGTAATATCTCCACATTGCACGGTGCAATTCTGAAATTTTTAGCTTTTTCCTGTTAATCCTAGCATGATAAAGAAGATTCAAAGAGAGTGAGATGCCAGCTCCTTTCATTCAGTCAGTAGCTTCAAACATTTCTGGTATATGAAAAACATGTTTTTCAATGGCAAAAATCAATGAATATTGTAAATGCACAAACAGTAATATCTCCACATTGCAAGGTGCAATTCTGAAATTGTTTGCTTTTTCCTGCTAATCCTAGCATGATAAAGAAGATTCAAAGAGTGAGATGCCAGCTCCTTTCATTCAGTCAGTAGCTTCAAACATTTCTGGTATATGAAAAACATGTTTTTCAATGGCAAAAATCAATGAATATTGTAAATGCACAAACAGTAATATCTCCACATTGCAAGGTGCAATTCTGAATTTTTTTGCTTTTTCCTGCAAATCCTAGCATGATAAAGAAGATTCAAAGAGTGAGATGCCAGCTCCTTTCATTCAGTCAGTAGCTTCAAACATTTCTGTTATATGAAAAACATGTTTTTCAATGGCAAAAATCAATGAATATTGTAAATGCACAAACAGTAATATCTCCACATTGCAAGGTGCAATTCTGAAATTTTTTGCTTTTTCCTGCTAATCCTAGCATGATAAAGAAGATTCAAAGAGAGTGAGATGCCAGCTCCTTTCATTCAGTCAGTAGCTTCAAACATTTCTGGTATATGAAAAACATGTTTTTCAATGGCAAAAATCAATGAATATTGTAAATGCACAAACAGTAATATCTCCACATTGCACGGTGCAATTCTGAAATTTTTTGCTTTTTCCTGTTAATCCTAGCATGATAAAGAAGATTCAAAGAGAGTGAGATGCCAGCTCCTTTCATTCAGTCAGTAGCTTCAAACATTTCTGGTATATGAAAAACATGTTTTTCAATGGCAAAAATCAATGAATATTGTAAATGCACAAACAGTAATATCTCCACATTGCACGGTGCAATTCTGAAATTTTTAGCTTTTTCCTGTTAATCCTAGCATGATAAAGAAGATTCAAAGAGAGTGAGATGCCAGCTCCTTTCATTCAGTCAGTAGCTTCAAACATTTCTGGTATATGAAAAACATGTTTTTCAATGGCAAAAATCAATGAATATTGTAAATGCACAAACAGTAATATCTCCACATTGCAAGGTGCAATTCTGAAATTTTTTGCTTTTTCCTGTTAATCCTAGCATGATAAAGAAGATTCAAAGAGTGAGATGCCAGCTCCTTTCATTCAGTCAGTAGCTTCAAACATTTCTGGTATATGAAAAACATGTTTTTCAATGGCAAAAATCAATGAATATTGTAAATGCACAAACAGTAATATCTCCACATTGCAAGGTGCAATTCTGAAATTTTTTGCTTTTTCCTGCTAATCCTAGCATGATAAAGAAGATTCAAAGAGAGTGAGATGCCAGCTCTTCATTCAGTCAGTAGCTTCAAACATTTCTGGTATATGAAAAACATGTTTTCAATGGCAAAAATCAATGAATATTGTAAATGCACAAACAGTAATATCTCCACATTGCAAGGTGCAATTCGGAAATTTTTTGCTTTTTCCTGCTAATCCTAGCATGATAAAGAAGATTCAAAGAGAGTGAGATGCCAGCTCCTTTCATTCAGTCAGTAGCTTCAAACATTTCTGGACGTTTTTCAATGGCAAAAATCAATGAATATTGTAAATGCACAAACAGTAATATCTCCACATTGCAAGGTGCAATTCTGAAATTTTTTGCTTTTTCCTGTTAATCCTAGCATGATAAAGAAGATTCAAAGAGAGTGAGATGCCAGCTCCTTTCATTCAGTCAGTAGCTTCAAACATTTCTGGTATATGAAAAACATGTTTTTCAATGGCAAAAATCAATGAATATTGAAAATGCACAAACAGTAATATCTCCACATTGCAAGGTGCAATTCTGAAATTTTTTGCTTTTTCCTGTTAATCCTAGCATGATAAAGAAGAATCAAAGAGAGTGAGATGCCAGCTCCTTTCATTCAGTCAGTAGCTTCAAACATTTCTGGTATATGAAAAACATGTTTTTCAATGGCAAAAATCAATGAATATTGTAAATGCACAAACAGTAATATCTCCACATTGCAAGGTGCAATTCTGAAATTTTTTGCTTTTTCCTGCTAATCCTAGCATGATAAAGAAGATTCAAAGAGAGTGAGATGCCAGCTCCTTTCATTCAGTCAGTAGCTTCAAACATTTCTGGTATATGAAAAACATGTTTTTCAATGGCAAAAATCAATGAATATTGTAAATGCACAAACAGTAATATCTCCACATTGCACGGTGCAATTCTGAAATTTTTAGCTTTTTCCTGTTAATCCTAGCATGATAAAGAAGATTCAAAGAGAGTGAGATGCCAGCTCCTTTCATTCAGTCAGTAGCTTCAAACATTTCTGGACGTTTTTCAATGGCAAAAATCAATGAATATTGTAAATGCACAAACAGTAATATCTCCACATTGCAAGGTGCAATTCTGAAATTTTTTGCTTTTTCCTGTTAATCCTAGCATGATAAAGAAGATTCAAAGAGAGTGAGATGCCAGCTCCTTTCATTCAGTCAGTAGCTTCAAACATTTCTGGTATATGAAAAACATGTTTTTCAATGGCAAAAATCAATGAATATTGTAAATGCACAAACATTAATATCTCCACATTGCAAGGTGCAATTCTGAAATTTTTTGCTTTTTCCTGCTAATCCTAGCATGATAAAGAAGATTCAAAGAGAGTGAGATGCCAGCTCCTTTCATTCAGTCAGTAGCTTCAAACATTTCTGGTATATGAAAAACATGTTTTTCAATGGCAAAAATCAATGAATATTGTAAATGCACAAACAGTAATATCTCCACATTGCACGGTGCAATTCTGAAATTTTTAGCTTTTTCCTGTTAATCCTAGCATGATAAAGAAGATTCAAAGAGAGTGAGATGCCAGCTCCTTTCATTCAGTCAGTAGCTTCAAACATTTCTGGTATATGAAAAACATGTTTTTCAATGGCAAAAATCAATGAATATTGTAAATGCACAAACAGTAATATCTCCACATTGCAAGGTGCAATTCTGAAATTGTTTGCTTTTTCCTGCTAATCCTAGCATGATAAAGAAGATTCAAAGAGTGAGATGCCAGCTCCTTTCATTCAGTCAGTAGCTTCAAACATTTCTGGTATATGAAAAACATGTTTTTCAATGGCAAAAATCAATGAATATTGTAAATGCACAAACAGTAATATCTCCACATTGCAAGGTGCAATTCTGAAATTTTTTGCTTTTTCCTGTTAATCCTAGCATGATAAAGAAGATTCAAAGAGTGAGATGCCAGCTCCTTTCATTCAGTCAGTAGCTTCAAACATTTCTGGTATATGAAAAACATGTTTTTCAATGGCAAAAATCAATGAATATTGTAAATGCACAAACAGTAATATCTCCACATTGCAAGGTGCAATTCTGAAATTTTTTGCTTTTTCCTGCTAATCCTAGCATGATAAAGAAGATTCAAAGAGAGTGAGATGCCAGCTCTTCATTCAGTCAGTAGCTTCAAACATTTCTGGTATATGAAAACATGTTTTTCAATGGCAAAAATCAATGAATATTGTAAATGCACAAACAGTAATATCTCCACATTGCAAGGTGCAATTCGGAAATTTTTTGCTTTTTCCTGCTAATCCTAGCATGATAAAGAAGATTCAAAGAGAGTGAGATGCCAGCTCCTTTCATTCAGTCAGTAGCTTCAAACATTTCTGGTATATGAAAAACATGTTTTTCAATGGCAAAAATCAATGAATATTGTAAATGCACAAACAGTAATATCTCCACATTGCAAGGTGCAATTCTGAAATTTTTTGCTTTTTCCTTCTAATCCTAGCATGATAAAGAAGATTCAAAGAGAGTGAGATGCCAGCTCCTTTCATTCAGTCAGTAGCTTCAAACATTTCTGGTATATGAAAAACATGTTTTTCAATGGCAAAAATCAATGAATATTGTAAATGCACAAACAGTAATATCTCCACATTGCACGGTGCAATTCTGAAATTTTTAGCTTTTTCCTGTTAATCCTAGCATGATAAAGAAGATTCAAAGAGAGTGAGATGCCAGCTCCTTTCATTCAGTCAGTAGCTTCAAACATTTCTGGACGTTTTTCAATGGCAAAAATCAATGAATATTGTAAATGCACAAACAGTAATATCTCCACATTGCAAGGTGCAATTCTGAAATTTTTTGCTTTTTCCTGTTAATCCTAGCATGATAAAGAAGATTCAAAGAGAGTGAGATGCCAGCTCCTTTCATTCAGTCAGTAGCTTCAAACATTTCTGGTATATGAAAAACATGTTTTTCAATGGCAAAAATCAATGAATATTGTAAATGCACAAACATTAATATCTCCACATTGCAAGGTGCAATTCTGAAATTTTTTGCTTTTTCCTGCTAATCCTAGCATGATAAAGAAGATTCAAAGAGAGTGAGATGCCAGCTCCTTTCATTCAGTCAGTAGCTTCAAACATTTCTGGTATATGAAAAACATGTTTTTCAATGGCAAAAATCAATGAATATTGTAAATGCACAAACAGTAATATCTCCACATTGCACGGTGCAATTCTGAAATTTTTAGCTTTTTCCTGTTAATCCTAGCATGATAAAGAAGATTCAAAGAGAGTGAGATGCCAGCTCCTTTCATTCAGTCAGTAGCTTCAAACATTTCTGGTATATGAAAAACATGTTTTTCAATGGCAAAAATCAATGAATATTGTAAATGCAGAAACAGTAATATCTCCACATTGCAAGGTGCAATTCTGAAATTGTTTGCTTTTTCCTGCTAATCCTAGCATGATAAAGAAGATTCAAAGAGTGAGATGCCAGCTCCTTTCATTCAGTCAGTAGCTTCAAACATTTCTGGTATATGAAAAACATGTTTTTCAATGGCAAAAATCAATGAATATTGTAAATGCACAAACAGTAATATCTCCACATTGCAAGGTGCAATTCTGAATTTTTTTGCTTTTTCCTGCAAATCCTAGCATGATAAAGAAGATTCAAAGAGTGAGATGCCAGCTCCTTTCATTCAGTCAGTAGCTTCAAACATTTCTGTTATATGAAAAACATGTTTTTCAATGGCAAAAATCAATGAATATTGTAAATGCACAAACAGTAATATCTCCACATTGCAAGGTGCAATTCTGAAATTTTTTGCTTTTTCCTGCTAATCCTAGCATGATAAAGAAGATTCAAAGAGAGTGAGATGCCAGCTCCTTTCATTCAGTCAGTAGCTTCAAACATTTCTGGTATATGAAAAACATGTTTTTCAATGGCAAAAATCAATGAATATTGTAAATGCACAAACAGTAATATCTCCACATTGCACGGTGCAATTCTGAAATTTTTTGCTTTTTCCTGTTAATCCTAGCATGATAAAGAAGATTCAAAGAGAGTGAGATGCCAGCTCCTTTCATTCAGTCAGTAGCTTCAAACATTTCTGGTATATGAAAAACATGTTTTTCAATGGCAAAAATCAATGAATATTGTAAATGCACAAACAGTAATATCTCCACATTGCAAGGTGCAATTCTGAAATTTTTTTCTTTTTCCTGCTAATCCTAGCATGATAAAGAAGATTCAAAGAGAGTGAGATGCCAGCTCCTTTCATTCAGTCAGTAGCTTCAAACATTTCTGGACGTTTTTCAATGGCAAAAATCAATGAATATTGTAAATGCACAAACAGTAATATCTCCACATTGCAAGGTGCAATTCTGAAATATTTTGCTTTTTCCTGTTAATCCTAGCATGATAAAGAAGATTCAAAGAGAGTGAGATGCCAGCTCCTTTCATTCAGTCAGTAGCTTCAAACATTTCTGGTATATGAAAAACATGTTTTTCAATGGCAAAAATCAATGAATATTGTAAATGCACAAACAGTAATATCTCCACATTGCAAGGTGCAATTCTGAAATTTTTTGCTTTATCCTGCTAATCCTAGCATGATAAAGAAGATTCAAAGAGAGTGAGATGCAAGCTCCTTTCATTCAGTCAGTAGCTTCAAACATTTCTGGTATATGAAAAACATGTTTTTCAATGGCAAAAATCAATGAATATTGTAAATGCACAAACAGTAATATCTCCACATTGCAAGGTGCAATTCGGAAATTTTTTGCTTTTTCCTGCTAATCCTAGCATGATAAAGAAGATTCAAAGAGAGTGAGATGCCAGCTCCTTTCATTCAGTCAGTAGCTTCAAACATTTCTGGACGTTTTTCAATGGCAAAAATCAATGAATATTGTAAATGCACAAACAGTAATATCTCCACATTGCAAGGTGCAATTCTGAAATTTTTTGCTTTTTCCTGTTAATCCTAGCATGATAAAGAAGATTCAAAGAGAGTGAGATGCCAGCTCCTTTCATTCAGTCAGTAGCTTCAAACATTTCTGGTATATGAAAAACGTTTTTCAATGGCAAAAATCAATGAATATTGTAAATGCACAAACAGTAATATCTCCACATTGCAAGGTGCAATTCTGAAATTTTTTGCTTTTTCGTTAATCCTAGCATGATAAAGAAGATTCAAAGAGAGTGAGATGCCAGCTCCTTTCATTCAGTCAGTAGCTTCAAACATTTCTGGTATATGAAAAACATGTTTTTCAATGGCAAAAATCAATGAATATTGTAAATGCACAAACATTAATATCTCCACATTGCAAGGTGCAATTCTGAAATTTTTTGCTTTTTCCTGCTAATCCTAGCATGATAAAGAAGATTCAAAGAGAGTGAGATGCCAGCTCCTTTCATTCAGTCAGTAGCTTCAAACATTTCTGGTATATGAAAAACATGTTTTTCAATGGCAAAAATCAATGAATATTGTAAATGCACAAACAGTAATATCTCCACATTGCACGGTGCAATTCTGAAATTTTTAGCTTTTTCCTGTTAATCCTAGCATGATAAAGAAGATTCAAAGAGAGTGAGATGCCAGCTCCTTTCATTCAGTCAGTAGCTTCAAACATTTCTGGTATATGAAAAACATGTTTTTCAATGGCAAAAATCAATGAATATTGTAAATGCACAAACAGTAATATCTCCACATTGCAAGGTGCAATTCTGAAATTTTTTGCTTTTTCCTGCTAATCCTAGCATGATAAAGAAGATTCAAAGAGAGTGAGATGCCAGCTCCTTTCATTCAGTCAGTAGCTTCAAACATTTCTGGACGTTTTTCAATGGCAAAAATCAATGAATATTGTAAATGCACAAACAGTAATATCTCCACATTGCAAGGTGCAATTCTGAAATATTTTGCTTTTTCCTGTTAATCCTAGCATGATAAAGAAGATTCAAAGAGAGTGAGATGCCAGCTCCTTTCATTCAGTCAGTAGCTTCAAACATTTCTGGACGTTTTTCAATGGCAAAAATCAATGAATATTGTAAATGCACAAACAGTAATATCTCCACATTGCAAGGTGCAATTCTGAAATTTTTTGCTTTTTCCTGCTAATCCTAGCATGATAAAGAAGATTCAAAGAGAGTGAGATGCCAGCTCCTTTCATTCAGTCAGTAGCTTCAAACATTTCTGGTATATGAAAAACATGTTTTTCAATGGCAAAAATCAATGAATATTGTAAATGCACAAACAGTAATATCTCCACATTGCACGGTGCAATTCTGAAATTTTTAGCTTTTTCCTGTTAATCCTAGCATGATAAAGAAGATTCAAAGAGAGTGAGATGCCAGCTCCTTTCATTCAGTCAGTAGCTTCAAACATTTCTGGTATATGAAAAACATGTTTTTCAATGGCAAAAATCAATGAATATTGTAAATGCACAAACAGTAATATCTCCACATTGCAAGGTGCAATTCTGAAATTTTTTGCTTTTTCCTGCTAATCCTAGCATGATAAAGAAGATTCAAAGAGAGTGAGATGCCAGCTCCTTTCATTCAGTCAGTAGCTTCAAACATTTCTGGTATATGAAAAACATGTTTTTCAATGGCAAAAATCAATGAATATTGTAAATGCACAAACAGTAATATCTCCACATTGCACGGTGCAATTCTGAAATTTTTAGCTTTTTCCTGTTAATCCTAGCATGATAAAGAAGATTCAAAGAGAGTGAGATGCCAGCTCCTTTCATTCAGTCAGTAGCTTCAAACATTTCTGGTATATGAAAAACATGTTTTTCAATGGCAAAAATCAATGAATATTGTAAATGCACAAACAGTAATATCTCCACATTGCAAGGTGCAATTCTGAAATTTTTTGCTTTTTCCTGTTAATCCTAGCATGATAAAGAAGATTCAAAGAGTGAGATGCCAGCTCCTTTCATTCAGTCAGTAGCTTCAAACATTTCTGGTATATGAAAAACATGTTTTTCAATGGCAAAAATCAATGAATATTGTAAATGCACAAACAGTAATATCTCCACATTGCAAGGTGCAATTCTGAAATTTTTTGCTTTTTCCTGTTAATCCTAGCATGATAAAGAAGATTCAAAGAGAGTGAGATGCCAGCTCTTCATTCAGTCAGTAGCTTCAAACATTTCTGGTATATGAAAAACATGTTTTTCAATGGCAAAAATCAATGAATATTGTAAATGCACAAACAGTAATATCTCCACATTGCAAGGTGCAATTCTGAAATTTTTTGCTTTTTCCTGCTAATCCTAGCATGATAAAGAAGATTCAAAGAGAGTGAGATGCCAGCTCCTTTCATTCAGTCAGTAGCTTCAAACATTTCTGGTATATGAAAAACATGTTTTTCAATGGCAAAAATCAATGAATATTGTAAATGCACAAACAGTAATATCTCCACATTGCACGGTGCAATTCTGAAATTTTTAGCTTTTTCCTGTTAATCCTAGCATGATAAAGAAGATTCAAAGAGAGTGAGATGCCAGCTCCTTTCATTCAGTCAGTAGCTTCAAACATTTCTGGTATATGAAAAACATGTTTTTCAATGGCAAAAATCAATGAATATTGTAAATGCACAAACAGTAATATCTCCACATTGCAAGGTGCAATTCTGAAATTTTTTGCTTTTTCCTGTTAATCCTAGCATGATAAAGAAGATTCAAAGAGTGAGATGCCAGCTCCTTTCATTCAGTCAGTAGCTTCAAACATTTCTGGTATATGAAAAACATGTTTTTCAATGGCAAAAATCAATGAATATTGTAAATGCACAAACAGTAATATCTCCACATTGCAAGGTGCAATTCTGAAATTTTTTGCTTTTTCCTGCTAATCCTAGCATGATAAAGAAGATTCAAAGAGAGTGAGATGCCAGCTCTTCATTCAGTCAGTAGCTTCAAACATTTCTGGTATATGAAAAACATGTTTTTCAATGGCAAAAATCAATGAATATTGTAAATGCACAAACAGTAATATCTCCACATTGCAAGGTGCAATTCGGAAATTTTTTGCTTTTTCCTGCTAATCCTAGCATGATAAAGAAGATTCAAAGAGAGTGAGATGCCAGCTCCTTTCATTCAGTCAGTAGCTTCAAACATTTCTGGACGTTTTTCAATGGCAAAAATCAATGAATATTGTAAATGCACAAACAGTAATATCTCCACATTGCAAGGTGCAATTCTGAAATTTTTTGCTTTTTCCTGTTAATCCTAGCATGATAAAGAAGATTCAAAGAGAGTGAGATGCCAGCTCCTTTCATTCAGTCAGTAGCTTCAAACATTTCTGGTATATGAAAAACATGTTTTTCAATGGCAAAAATCAATGAATATTGTAAATGCACAAACAGTAATATCTCCACATTGCAAGGTGCAATTCTGAAATTTTTTGCTTTTTCCTGTTAATCCTAGCATGATAAAGAAGAATCAAAGAGAGTGAGATGCCAGCTCCTTTCATTCAGTCAGTAGCTTCAAACATTTCTGGTATATGAAAAACATGTTTTTCAATGGCAAAAATCAATGAATATTGTAAATGCACAAACAGTAATATCTCCACATTGCAAGGTGCAATTCTGAAATTTTTTGCTTTTTCCTGCTAATCCTAGCATGATAAAGAAGATTCAAAGAGAGTGAGATGCCAGCTCCTTTCATTCAGTCAGTAGCTTCAAACATTTCTGGTATATGAAAAACATGTTTTTCAATGGCAAAAATCAATGAATATTGTAAATGCACAAACAGTAATATCTCCACATTGCACGGTGCAATTCTGAAATTTTTAGCTTTTTCCTGTTAATCCTAGCATGATAAAGAAGATTCAAAGAGAGTGAGATGCCAGCTCCTTTCATTCAGTCAGTAGCTTCAAACATTTCTGGACGTTTTTCAATGGCAAAAATCAATGAATATTGTAAATGCACAAACAGTAATATCTCCACATTGCAAGGTGCAATTCTGAAATTTTTTGCTTTTTCCTGTTAATCCTAGCATGATAAAGAAGATTCAAAGAGAGTGAGATGCCAGCTCCTTTCATTCAGTCAGTAGCTTCAAACATTTCTGGTATATGAAAAACATGTTTTTCAATGGCAAAAATCAATGAATATTGTAAATGCACAAACATTAATATCTCCACATTGCAAGGTGCAATTCTGAAATTTTTTGCTTTTTCCTGCTAATCCTAGCATGATAAAGAAGATTCAAAGAGAGTGAGATGCCAGCTCCTTTCATTCAGTCAGTAGCTTCAAACATTTCTGGTATATGAAAAACATGTTTTTCAATGGCAAAAATCAATGAATATTGTAAATGCACAAACAGTAATATCTCCACATTGCACGGTGCAATTCTGAAATTTTTAGCTTTTTCCTGTTAATCCTAGCATGATAAAGAAGATTCAAAGAGAGTGAGATGCCAGCTCCTTTCATTCAGTCAGTAGCTTCAAACATTTCTGGTATATGAAAAACATGTTTTTCAATGGCAAAAATCAATGAATATTGTAAATGCACAAACAGTAATATCTCCACATTGCAAGGTGCAATTCTGAAATTGTTTGCTTTTTCCTGCTAATCCTAGCATGATAAAGAAGATTCAAAGAGTGAGATGCCAGCTCCTTTCATTCAGTCAGTAGCTTCAAACATTTCTGGTATATGAAAAACATGTTTTTCAATGGCAAAAATCAATGAATATTGTAAATGCACAAACAGTAATATCTCCACATTGCAAGGTGCAATTCTGAAATTTTTTGCTTTTTCCTGCAAATCCTAGCATGATAAAGAAGATTCAAAGAGTGAGATGCCAGCTCCTTTCATTCAGTCAGTAGCTTCAAACATTTCTGGTATATGAAAAACATGTTTTTCAATGGCAAAAATCAATGAATATTGTAAATGCACAAACAGTAATATCTCCACATTGCAAGGTGCAATTCTGAAATTTTTTGCTTTTTCCTGCTAATCCTAGCATGATAAAGAAGATTCAAAGAGAGTGAGATGCCAGCTCCTTTCATTCAGTCAGTAGCTTCAAACATTTCTGGTATATGAAAAACATGTTTTTCAATGGCAAAAATCAATGAATATTGTAAATGCACAAACAGTAATATCTCCACATTGCACGGTGCAATTCTGAAATTTTTTGCTTTTTCCTGTTAATCCTAGCATGATAAAGAAGATTCAAAGAGAGTGAGATGCCAGCTCCTTTCATTCAGTCAGTAGCTTCAAACATTTCTGGTATATGAAAAACATGTTTTTCAATGGCAAAAATCAATGAATATTGTAAATGCACAAACAGTAATATCTCCACATTGCAAGGTGCAATTCTGAAATTTTTTGCTTTTTCCTGCTAATCCTAGCATGATAAAGAAGATTCAAAGAGAGTGAGATGCCAGCTCCTTTCATTCAGTCAGTAGCTTCAAACATTTCTGGACGTTTTTCAATGGCAAAAATCAATGAATATTGTAAATGCACAAACAGTAATATCTCCACATTGCAAGGTGCAATTCTGAAATATTTTGCTTTTTCCTGTTAATCCTAGCATGATAAAGAAGATTCAAAGAGAGTGAGATGCCAGCTCCTTTCATTCAGTCAGTAGCTTCAAACATTTCTGGTATATGAAAAACATGTTTTTCAATGGCAAAAATCAATGAATATTGTAAATGCACAAACAGTAATATCTCCACATTGCAAGGTGCAATTCTGAAATTTTTTGCTTTATCCTGCTAATCCTAGCATGATAAAGAAGATTCAAAGAGAGTGAGATGCAAGCTCCTTTCATTCAGTCAGTAGCTTCAAACATTTCTGGTATATGAAAAACATGTTTTTCAATGGCAAAAATCAATGAATATTGTAAATGCACAAACAGTAATATCTCCACATTGCAAGGTGCAATTCGGAAATTTTTTGCTTTTTCCTGCTAATCCTAGCATGATAAAGAAGATTCAAAGAGAGTGAGATGCCAGCTCCTTTCATTCAGTCAGTAGCTTCAAACATTTCTGGACGTTTTTCAATGGCAAAAATCAATGAATATTGTAAATGCACAAACAGTAATATCTCCACATTGCAAGGTGCAATTCTGAAATATTTTGCTTTTTCCTGTTAATCCTAGCATGATAAAGAAGATTCAAAGAGAGTGAGATGCCAGCTCCTTTCATTCAGTCAGTAGCTTCAAACATTTCTGGTATATGAAAAACATGTTTTTCAATGGCAAAAATCAATGAATATTGTAAATGCACAAACAGTAATATCTCCACATTGCAAGGTGCAATTCTGAAATTTTTTGCTTTATCCTGCTAATCCTAGCATGATAAAGAAGATTCAAAGAGAGTGAGATGCAAGCTCCTTTCATTCAGTCAGTAGCTTCAAACATTTCTGGTATATGAAAAACATGTTTTTCAATGGCAAAAATCAATGAATATTGTAAATGCACAAACAGTAATATCTCCACATTGCAAGGTGCAATTCGGAAATTTTTTGCTTTTTCCTGCTAATCCTAGCATGATAAAGAAGATTCAAAGAGAGTGAGATGCCAGCTCCTTTCATTCAGTCAGTAGCTTCAAACATTTCTGGACGTTTTTCAATGGCAAAAATCAATGAATATTGTAAATGCACAAACAGTAATATCTCCACATTGCAAGGTGCAATTCTGAAATTTTTTGCTTTTTCCTGTTAATCCTAGCATGATAAAGAAGATTCAAAGAGAGTGAGATGCCAGCTCCTTTCATTCAGTCAGTAGCTTCAAACATTTCTGGTATATGAAAAACGTTTTTCAATGGCAAAAATCAATGAATATTGTAAATGCACAAAGTAATATCTCCACATTGCAAGGTGCAATTCTGAAATTTTTTGCTTTTTCGTTAATCCTAGCATGATAAAGAAGATTCAAAGAGAGTGAGATGCCAGCTCCTTTCATTCAGTCAGTAGCTTCAAACATTTCTGGTATATGAAAAACATGTTTTTCAATGGCAAAAATCAATGAATATTGTAAATGCACAAACAGTAATATCTCCACATTGCAAGGTGCAATTCTGAAATTTTTTGCTTTTTCCTGCTAATCCTAGCATGATAAAGAAGATTCAAAGAGAGTGAGATGCCAGCTCCTTTCATTCAGTCAGTAGCTTCAAACATTTCTGGACGTTTTTCAATGGCAAAAATCAATGAATATTGTAAATGCACAAACAGTAATATCTCCACATTGCAAGGTGCAATTCTGAAATATTTTGCTTTTTCCTGTTAATCCTAGCATGATAAAGAAGATTCAAAGAGAGTGAGATGCCAGCTCCTTTCATTCAGTCAGTAGCTTCAAACATTTCTGGTATATGAAAAACATGTTTTTCAATGGCAAAAATCAATGAATATTGTAAATGCACAAACAGTAATATCTCCACATTGCAAGGTGCAATTCTGAAATTTTTTGCTTTATCCTGCTAATCCTAGCATGATAAAGAAGATTCAAAGAGAGTGAGATGCAAGCTCCTTTCATTCAGTCAGTAGCTTCAAACATTTCTGGTATATGAAAAACATGTTTTTCAATGGCAAAAATCAATGAATATTGTAAATGCACAAACAGTAATATCTCCACATTGCAAGGTGCAATTCGGAAATTTTTTGCTTTTTCCTGCTAATCCTAGCATGATAAAGAAGATTCAAAGAGAGTGAGATGCCAGCTCCTTTCATTCAGTCAGTAGCTTCAAACATTTCTGGACGTTTTTCAATGGCAAAAATCAATGAATATTGTAAATGCACAAACAGTAATATCTCCACATTGCAAGGTGCAATTCTGAAATTTTTTGCTTTTTCCTGTTAATCCTAGCATGATAAAGAAGATTCAAAGAGAGTGAGATGCCAGCTCCTTTCATTCAGTCAGTAGCTTCAAACATTTCTGGTATATGAAACACATGTTTTTCAATGGCAAAAATCAATGAATATTGTAAATGCACAAACAGTAATATCTCCACATTGCAAGGTGCAATTCTGAAATTTTTTGCTTTTTCCTGCAAATCCTAGCATGATAAAGAAGATTCAAAGAGTGAGATGCCAGCTCCTTTCATTCAGTCAGTAGCTTCAAACATTTCTGGTATATGAAAAACATGTTTTTCAATGGCAAAAATCAATGAATATTGTAAATGCACAAACAGTAATATCTCCACATTGCAAGGTGCAATTCTGAAATTTTTTGCTTTTTCCTGCTAATCCTAGCATGATAAAGAAGATTCAAAGAGAGTGAGATGCCAGCTCCTTTCATTCAGTCAGTAGCTTCAAACATTTCTGGTATATGAAAAACATGTTTTTCAATGGCAAAAATCAATGAATATTGTAAATGCACAAACAGTAATATCTCCACATTGCACGGTGCAATTCAGAAATTTTTTGCTTTTTCCTGTTAATCCTAGCATGATAAAGAAGATTCAAAGAGAGTGAGATGCCAGCTCCTTTCATTCAGTCAGTAGCTTCAAACATTTCTGGTATATGAAAAACATGTTTTTCAATGGCAAAAATCAATGAATATTGTAAATGCACAAACAGTAATATCTCCACATTGCAAGGTGCAATTCTGAAATTTTTTGCTTTTTCCTGCAAATCCTAGCATGATAAAGAAGATTCAAAGAGTGAGATGCCAGCTCCTTTCATTCAGTCAGTAGCTTCAAACATTTCTGGTATATGAAAAACATGTTTTTCAATGGCAAAAATCAATGAATATTGTAAATGCACAAACAGTAATATCTCCACATTGCAAGGTGCAATTCTGAAATTTTTTGCTTTTTCCTGCTAATCCTAGCATGATAAAGAAGATTCAAAGAGAGTGAGATGCCAGCTCCTTTCATTCAGTCAGTAGCTTCAAACATTTCTGGACGTTTTTCAATGGCAAAAATCAATGAATATTGTAAATGCACAAACAGTAATATCTCCACATTGCAAGGTGCAATTCTGAAATATTTTGCTTTTTCCTGTTAATCCTAGCATGATAAAGAAGATTCAAAGAGAGTGAGATGCCAGCTCCTTTCAGTCAGTAGCTTCAAACATTTCTGGTATATGAAAAACATGTTTTTCAATGGCAAAAATCAATGAATATTGTAAATGCACAAACAGTAATATCTCCACATTGCACGGTGCAATTCAGAAATTTTTTGCTTTTTCCTGTTAATCCTAGCATGATAAAGAAGATTCAAAGAGAGTGAGATGCCAGCTCCTTTCATTCAGTCAGTAGCTTCAAACATTTCTGGTATATGAAAAACATGTTTTTCAATGGCAAAAATCAATGAATATTGTAAATGCACAAACAGTAATATCTCCACATTGCAAGGTGCAATTCTGAAATTTTTTGCTTTTTCCTGCAAATCCTAGCATGATAAAGAAGATTCAAAGAGTGAGATGCCAGCTCCTTTCATTCAGTCAGTAGCTTCAAACATTTCTGGTATATGAAAAACATGTTTTTCAATGGCAAAAATCAATGAATATTGTAAATGCACAAACAGTAATATCTCCACATTGCAAGGTGCAATTCTGAAATTTTTTGCTTTTTCCTGCTAATCCTAGCATGATAAAGAAGATTCAAAGAGAGTGAGATGCCAGCTCCTTTCATTCAGTCAGTAGCTTCAAACATTTCTGGACGTTTTTCAATGGCAAAAATCAATGAATATTGTAAATGCACAAACAGTAATATCTCCACATTGCAAGGTGCAATTCTGAAATATTTTGCTTTTTCCTGTTAATCCTAGCATGATAAAGAAGATTCAAAGAGAGTGAGATGCCAGCTCCTTTCAGTCAGTAGCTTCAAACATTTCTGGTATATGAAAAACATGTTTTTCAATGGCAAAAATCAATGAATATTGTAAATGCACAAACAGTAATATCTCCACATTGCACGGTGCAATTCTGAAATTTTTAGCTTTTTCCTGTTAATCCTAGCATGATAAAGAAGATTCAAAGAGAGTGAGATGCCAGCTCCTTTCATTCAGTCAGTAGCTTCAAACATTTCTGGTATATGAAAAACATGTTTTTCAATGGCAAAAATCAATGAATATTGTAAATGCACAAACAGTAATATCTCCACATTGCAAGGTGCAATTCTGAAATTTTTTGCTTTTTCCTGCTAATCCTAGCATGATAAAGAAGATTCAAAGAGAGTGAGATGCCAGCTCCTTTCATTCAGTCAGTAGCTTCAAACATTTCTGGACGTTTTTCAATGGCAAAAATCAATGAATATTGTAAATGCACAAACAGTAATATCTCCACATTGCAAGGTGCAATTCTGAAATATTTTGCTTTTTCCTGTTAATCCTAGCATGATAAAGAAGATTCAAAGAGAGTGAGATGCCAGCTCCTTTCATTCAGTCAGTAGCTTCAAACATTTCTGGTATATGAAAAACATGTTTTTCAATGGCAAAAATCAATGAATATTGTAAATGCACAAACAGTAATATCTCCACATTGCAAGGTGCAATTCTGAAATTTTTTGCTTTATCCTGCTAATCCTAGCATGATAAAGAAGATTCAAAGAGAGTGAGATGCAAGCTCCTTTCATTCAGTCAGTAGCTTCAAACATTTCTGGTATATGAAAAACATGTTTTTCAATGGCAAAAATCAATGAATATTGTAAATGCACAAACAGTAATATCTCCACATTGCAAGGTGCAATTCGGAAATTTTTTGCTTTTTCCTGCTAATCCTAGCATGATAAAGAAGATTCAAAGAGAGTGAGATGCCAGCTCCTTTCATTCAGTCAGTAGCTTCAAACATTTCTGGACGTTTTTCAATGGCAAAAATCAATGAATATTGTAAATGCACAAACAGTAATATCTCCACATTGCAAGGTGCAATTCTGAAATTTTTTGCTTTTTCCTGTTAATCCTAGCATGATAAAGAAGATTCAAAGAGAGTGAGATGCCAGCTCCTTTCATTCAGTCAGTAGCTTCAAACACTTCTGGTATATGAAAAACATGTTTTTCAATGGCAAAAATCAATGAATATTGTAAATGCACAAACAGTAATATCTCCACATTGCACGGTGCAATTCTGAAATTTTTAGCTTTTTCCTGTTAATCCTAGCATGATAAAGAAGATTCAAAGAGAGTGAGATGCCAGCTCCTTTCATTCAGTCAGTAGCTTCAAACATTTCTGGTATATGAAAAACATGTTTTTCAATGGCAAAAATCAATGAATATTGTAAATGCACAAACAGTAATATCTCCACATTGCAAGGTGCAATTCTGAAATTGTTTGCTTTTTCCTGCTAATCCTAGCATGATAAAGAAGATTCAAAGAGTGAGATGCCAGCTCCTTTCATTCAGTCAGTAGCTTCAAACATTTCTGGTATATGAAAAACATGTTTTTCAATGGCAAAAATCAATGAATATTGTAAATGCACAAACAGTAATATCTCCACATTGCAAGGTGCAATTCTGAAATTTTTTGCTTTTTCCTGCAAATCCTAGCATGATAAAGAAGATTCAAAGAGTGAGATGCCAGCTCCTTTCATTCAGTCAGTAGCTTCAAACATTTCTGGTATATGAAAAACATGTTTTTCAATGGCAAAAATCAATGAATATTGTAAATGCACAAACAGTAATATCTCCACATTGCAAGGTGCAATTCTGAAATTTTTTGCTTTTTCCTGCTAATCCTAGCATGATAAAGAAGATTCAAAGAGAGTGAGATGCCAGCTCCTTTCATTCAGTCAGTAGCTTCAAACATTTCTGGTATATGAAAAACATGTTTTTCAATGGCAAAAATCAATGAATATTGTAAATGCACAAACAGTAATATCTCCACATTGCACGGTGCAATTCAGAAATTTTTTGCTTTTTCCTGTTAATCCTAGCATGATAAAGAAGATTCAAAGAGAGTGAGATGCCAGCTCCTTTCATTCAGTCAGTAGCTTCAAACATTTCTGGTATATGAAAAACATGTTTTTCAATGGCAAAAATCAATGAATATTGTAAATGCACAAACAGTAATATCTCCACATTGCAAGGTGCAATTCTGAAATTTTTTGCTTTTTCCTGCTAATCCTAGCATGATAAAGAAGATTCAAAGAGAGTGAGATGCCAGCTCCTTTCATTCAGTCAGTAGCTTCAAACATTTCTGGACGTTTTTCAATGGCAAAAATCAATGAATATTGTAAATGCACAAACAGTAATATCTCCACATTGCAAGGTGCAATTCTGAAATATTTTGCTTTTTCCTGTTAATCCTAGCATGATAAAGAAGATTCAAAGAGAGTGAGATGCCAGCTCCTTTCATTCAGTCAGTAGCTTCAAACATTTCTGGTATATGAAAAACATGTTTTTCAATGGCAAAAATCAATGAATATTGTAAATGCACAAACAGTAATATCTCCACATTGCAAGGTGCAATTCTGAAATTTTTTGCTTTATCCTGCTAATCCTAGCATGATAAAGAAGATTCAAAGAGAGTGAGATGCAAGCTCCTTTCATTCAGTCAGTAGCTTCAAACATTTCTGGTATATGAAAAACATGTTTTTCAATGGCAAAAATCAATGAATATTGTAAATGCACAAACAGTAATATCTCCACATTGCAAGGTGCAATTCGGAAATTTTTTGCTTTTTCCTGCTAATCCTAGCATGATAAAGAAGATTCAAAGAGAGTGAGATGCCAGCTCCTTTCATTCAGTCAGTAGCTTCAAACATTTCTGGACGTTTTTCAATGGCAAAAATCAATGAATATTGTAAATGCACAAACAGTAATATCTCCACATTGCAAGGTGCAATTCTGAAATTTTTTGCTTTTTCCTGTTAATCCTAGCATGATAAAGAAGATTCAAAGAGAGTGAGATGCCAGCTCCTTTCATTCAGTCAGTAGCTTCAAACATTTCTGGTATATGAAAAACGTTTTTCAATGGCAAAAATCAATGAATATTGTAAATGCACAAACAGTAATATCTCCACATTGCAAGGTGCAATTCTGAAATTTTTTGCTTTTTCCTGCAAATCCTAGCATGATAAAGAAGATTCAAAGAGTGAGATGCCAGCTCCTTTCATTCAGTCAGTAGCTTCAAACATTTCTGGTATATGAAAAACATGTTTTTCAATGGCAAAAATCAATGAATATTGTAAATGCACAAACAGTAATATCTCCACATTGCAAGGTGCAATTCTGAAATTTTTTGCTTTTTCCTGCTAATCCTAGCATGATAAAGAAGATTCAAAGAGAGTGAGATGCCAGCTCCTTTCATTCAGTCAGTAGCTTCAAACATTTCTGGTATATGAAAAACATGTTTTTCAATGGCAAAAATCAATGAATATTGTAAATGCACAAACAGTAATATCTCCACATTGCACGGTGCAATTCAGAAATTTTTTGCTTTTTCCTGTTAATCCTAGCATGATAAAGAAGATTCAAAGAGAGTGAGATGCCAGCTCCTTTCATTCAGTCAGTAGCTTCAAACATTTCTGGTATATGAAAAACATGTTTTTCAATGGCAAAAATCAATGAATATTGTAAATGCACAAACAGTAATATCTCCACATTGCAAGGTGCAATTCTGAAATTTTTTGCTTTTTCCTGCTAATCCTAGCATGATAAAGAAGATTCAAAGAGAGTGAGATGCCAGCTCCTTTCATTCAGTCAGTAGCTTCAAACATTTCTGGACGTTTTTCAATGGCAAAAATCAATGAATATTGTAAATGCACAAACAGTAATATCTCCACATTGCAAGGTGCAATTCTGAAATTTTTTGCTTTATCCTGCTAATCCTAGCATGATAAAGAAGATTCAAAGAGAGTGAGATGCAAGCTCCTTTCATTCAGTCAGTAGCTTCAAACATTTCTGGTATATGAAAAACATGTTTTTCAATGGCAAAAATCAATGAATATTGTAAATGCACAAACAGTAATATCTCCACATTGCAAGGTGCAATTCGGAAATTTTTTGCTTTTTCCTGCTAATCCTAGCATGATAAAGAAGATTCAAAGAGAGTGAGATGCCAGCTCCTTTCATTCAGTCAGTAGCTTCAAACATTTCTGGACGTTTTTCAATGGCAAAAATCAATGAATATTGTAAATGCACAAACAGTAATATCTCCACATTGCAAGGTGCAATTCTGAAATTTTTTGCTTTTTCCTGTTAATCCTAGCATGATAAAGAAGATTCAAAGAGAGTGAGATGCCAGCTCCTTTCATTCAGTCAGTAGCTTCAAACATTTCTGGTATATGAAAAACGTTTTTCAATGGCAAAAATCAATGAATATTGTAAATGCACAAACAGTAATATCTCCACATTGCAAGGTGCAATTCTGAAATTTTTTGCTTTTTCGTTAATCCTAGCATGATAAAGAAGATTCAAAGAGAGTGAGATGCCAGCTCCTTTCATTCAGTCAGTAGCTTCAAACATTTCTGGTATATGAAAAACATGTTTTTCAATGGCAAAAATCAATGAATATTGTAAATGCACAAACATTAATATCTCCACATTGCAAGGTGCAATTCTGAAATTTTTTGCTTTTTCCTGCTAATCCTAGCATGATAAAGAAGATTCAAAGAGAGTGAGATGCCAGCTCCTTTCATTCAGTCAGTAGCTTCAAACATTTCTGGTATATGAAAAACATGTTTTTCAATGGCAAAAATCAATGAATATTGTAAATGCACAAACAGTAATATCTCCACATTGCACGGTGCAATTCTGAAATTTTTAGCTTTTTCCTGTTAATCCTAGCATGATAAAGAAGATTCAAAGAGAGTGAGATGCAAGCTCCTTTCATTCAGTCAGTAGCTTCAAACATTTCTGGTATATGAAAAACATGTTTTTCAATGGCAAAAATCAATGAATATTGTAAATGCACAAACAGTAATATCTCCACATTGCAAGGTGCAATTCGGAAATTTTTTGCTTTTTCCTGCTAATCCTAGCATGATAAAGAAGATTCAAAGAGAGTGAGATGCCAGTTCCTTTCATTCAGTCAGTAGCTTCAAACATTTCTGGACGTTTTTCAATGGCAAAAATCAATGAATATTGTAAATGCACAAACAGTAATATCTCCACATTGCAAGGTGCAATTCTGAAATTTTTTGCTTTTTCCTGTTAATCCTAGCATGATAAAGAAGATTCAAAGAGAGTGAGATGCCAGCTCCTTTCATTCAGTCAGTAGCTTCAAACATTTCTGGTATATGAAAAACATGTTTTTCAATGGCAAAAATCAATGAATATTGTAAATGCACAAACAGTAATATCTCCACATTGCAAGGTGCAATTCTGAAATTTTTTGCTTTTTCCTGTTAATCCTAGCATGATAAAGAAGATTCAAAGAGAGTGAGATGCCAGCTCCTTTCATTCAGTCAGTAGCTTCAAACATTTCTGGACGTTTTTCAATGGCAAAAATCAATGAATATTGTAAATGCACAAACAGTAATATCTCCACATTGCAAGGTGCAATTCTGAAATTTTTTGCTTTTTCCTGTTAATCCTAGCATGATAAAGAAGATTCAAAGAGAGTGAGATGCCAGCTCCTTTCATTCAGTCAGTAGCTTCAAACATTTCTGGTATATGAAAAACGTTTTTCAATGGCAAAAATCAATGAATATTGTAAATGCACAAACAGTAATATCTCCACATTGCAAGGTGCAATTCTGAAATTTTTTGCTTTTTCGTTAATCCTAGCATGATAAAGAAGATTCAAAGAGAGTGAGATGCCAGCTCCTTTCATTCAGTCAGTAGCTTCAAACATTTCTGGTATATGAAAAACATGTTTTTCAATGGCAAAAATCAATGAATATTGTAAATGCACAAACATTAATATCTCCACATTGCAAGGTGCAATTCTGAAATTTTTTGCTTTTTCCTGCTAATCCTAGCATGATAAAGAAGATTCAAAGAGAGTGAGATGCCAGCTCCTTTCATTCAGTCAGTAGCTTCAAACATTTCTGGTATATGAAAAACATGTTTTTCAATGGCAAAAATCAATGAATATTGTAAATGCACAAACAGTAATATCTCCACATTGCACGGTGCAATTCTGAAATTTTTAGCTTTTTCCTGTTAATCCTAGCATGATAAAGAAGATTCAAAGAGAGTGAGATGCCAGCTCCTTTCATTCAGTCAGTAGCTTCAAACATTTCTGGTATATGAAAAACATGTTTTTCAATGGCAAAAATCAATGAATATTGTAAATGCACAAACAGTAATATCTCCACATTGCAAGGTGCAATTCTGAAATTTTTTGCTTTTTCCTGCTAATCCTAGCATGATAAAGAAGATTCAAAGAGAGTGAGATGCCAGCTCCTTTCATTCAGTCAGTAGCTTCAAACATTTCTGGACGTTTTTCAATGGCAAAAATCAATGAATATTGTAAATGCACAAACAGTAATATCTCCACATTGCAAGGTGCAATTCTGAAATATTTTGCTTTTTCCTGTTAATCCTAGCATGATAAAGAAGATTCAAAGAGAGTGAGATGCCAGCTCCTTTCATTCAGTCAGTAGCTTCAAACATTTCTGGTATATGAAAAACATGTTTTTCAATGGCAAAAATCAATGAATATTGTAAATGCACAAACAGTAATATCTCCACATTGCAAGGTGCAATTCTGAAATTTTTTGCTTTATCCTGCTAATCCTAGCATGATAAAGAAGATTCAAAGAGAGTGAGATGCAAGCTCCTTTCATTCAGTCAGTAGCTTCAAACATTTCTGGTATATGAAAAACATGTTTTTCAATGGCAAAAATCAATGAATATTGTAAATGCACAAACAGTAATATCTCCACATTGCAAGGTGCAATTCGGAAATTTTTTGCTTTTTCCTGCTAATCCTAGCATGATAAAGAAGATTCAAAGAGAGTGAGATGCCAGCTCCTTTCATTCAGTCAGTAGCTTCAAACATTTCTGGACGTTTTTCAATGGCAAAAATCAATGAATATTGTAAATGCACAAACAGTAATATCTCCACATTGCAAGGTGCAATTCTGAAATTTTTTGCTTTTTCCTGTTAATCCTAGCATGATAAAGAAGATTCAAAGAGAGTGAGATGCCAGCTCCTTTCATTCAGTCAGTAGCTTCAAACATTTCTGGTATATGAAAAACATGTTTTTCAATGGCAAAAATCAATGAATATTGTAAATGCACAAACAGTAATATCTCCACATTGCAAGGTGCAATTCTGAAATTTTTTGCTTTTTCCTGTTAATCCTAGCATGATAAAGAAGATTCAAAGAGAGTGAGATGCCAGCTCCTTTCATTCAGTCAGTAGCTTCAAACATTTCTGGTATATGAAAAACATGTTTTTCAATGGCAAAAATCAATGAATATTGTAAATGCACAAACAGTAATATCTCCACATTGCACGGTGCAATTCTGAAATTTTTAGCTTTTTCCTGTTAATCCTAGCATGATAAAGAAGATTCAAAGAGAGTGAGATGCCAGCTCCTTTCATTCAGTCAGTAGCTTCAAACATTTCTGGTATATGAAAAACATGTTTTTCAATGGCAAAAATCAATGAATATTGTAAATGCACAAACATTAATATCTCCACATTGCAAGGTGCAATTCTGAAATTTTTTGCTTTTTCCTGCTAATCCTAGCATGATAAAGAAGATTCAAAGAGAGTGAGATGCCAGCTCCTTTCATTCAGTCAGTAGCTTCAAACATTTCTGGTATATGAAAAACATGTTTTTCAATGGCAAAAATCAATGAATATTGTAAATGCACAAACAGTAATATCTCCACATTGCACGGTGCAATTCTGAAATTTTTAGCTTTTTCCTGTTAATCCTAGCATGATAAAGAAGATGCAAAGAGAGTGAGATGCCAGCTCCTTTCATTCAGTCAGTAGCTTCAAACATTTCTGGTATATGAAAAACATGTTTTTCAATGGCAAAAATCAATGAATATTGTAAATGCACAAACAGTAATATCTCCACATTGCAAGGTGCAATTCTGAAATTTTTTGCTTTTTCCTGCTAATCCTAGCATGATAAAGAAGATTCAAAGAGAGTGAGATGCCAGCTCCTTTCATTCAGTCAGTAGCTTCAAACATTTCTGGACGTTTTTCAATGGCAAAAATCAATGAATATTGTAAATGCACAAACAGTAATATCTCCACATTGCAAGGTGCAATTCTGAAATATTTTGCTTTTTCCTGTTAATCCTAGCATGATAAAGAAGATTCAAAGAGAGTGAGATGCCAGCTCCTTTCATTCAGTCAGTAGCTTCAAACATTTCTGGTATATGAAAAACATGTTTTTCAATGGCAAAAATCAATGAATATTGTAAATGCACAAACAGTAATATCTCCACATTGCAAGGTGCAATTCTGAAATTTTTTGCTTTTTCCTGCTAATCCTAGCATGATAAAGAAGATTCAAAGAGAGTGAGATGCCAGCTCCTTTCATTCAGTCAGTAGCTTCAAACATTTCTGGACGTTTTTCAATGGCAAAAATCAATGAATATTGTAAATGCACAAACAGTAATATCTCCACATTGCAAGGTGCAATTCTGAAATTTTTTGCTTTTTCCTGTTAATCCTAGCATGATAAAGAAGATTCAAAGAGAGTGAGATGCCAGCTCCTTTCATTCAGTCAGTAGCTTCAAACATTTCTGGTATATGAAAAACATGTTTTTCAATGGCAAAAATCAATGAATATTGTAAATGCACAAACAGTAATATCTCCACATTGCAAGGTGCAATTCTGAAATTTTTTGCTTTTTCCTGTTAATCCTAGCATGATAAAGAAGATTCAAAGAGAGTGAGATGCCAGCTCCTTTCATTCAGTCAGTAGCTTCAAACATTTCTGGTATATGAAAAACATGTTTTTCAATGGCAAAAATCAATGAATATTGTAAATGCACAAACAGTAATATCTCCACATTGCACGGTGCAATTCTGAAATTTTTAGCTTTTTCCTGTTAATCCTAGCATGATAAAGAAGATTCAAAGAGAGTGAGATGCCAGCTCCTTTCATTCAGTCAGTAGCTTCAAACATTTCTGGTATATGAAAAACATGTTTTTCAATGGCAAAAATCAATGAATATTGTAAATGCACAAACAGTAATATCTCCACATTGCACGGTGCAATTCTGAAATTTTTAGCTTTTTCCTGTTAATCCTAGCATGATAAAGAAGATTCAAAGAGAGTGAGATGCCAGCTCCTTTCATTCAGTCAGTAGCTTCAAACATTTCTGGTATATGAAAAACATGTTTTTCAATGGCAAAAATCAATGAATATTGTAAATGCACAAACATTAATATCTCCACATTGCAAGGTGCAATTCTGAAATTTTTTGCTTTTTCCTGCTAATCCTAGCATGATAAAGAAGATTCAAAGAGAGTGAGATGCCAGCTCCTTTCATTCAGTCAGTAGCTTCAAACATTTCTGGTATATGAAAAACATGTTTTTCAATGGCAAAAATCAATGAATATTGTAAATGCACAAACAGTAATATCTCCACATTGCACGGTGCAATTCTGAAATTTTTAGCTTTTTCCTGTTAATCCTAGCATGATAAAGAAGATTCAAAGAGAGTGAGATGCCAGCTCCTTTCATTCAGTCAGTAGCTTCAAACATTTCTGGTATATGAAAAACATGTTTTTCAATGGCAAAAATCAATGAATATTGTAAATGCACAAACAGTAATATCTCCACATTGCAAGGTGCAATTCTGAAATTTTTTGCTTTTTCCTGCTAATCCTAGCATGATAAAGAAGATTCAAAGAGAGTGAGATGCCAGCTCTTTCATTCAGTCAGTAGCTTCAAACATTTCTGGACGTTTTTCAATGGCAAAAATCAATGAATATTGTAAATGCACAAACAGTAATATCTCCACATTGCAAGGTGCAATTCTGAAATATTTTGCTTTTTCCTGTTAATCCTAGCATGATAAAGAAGATTCAAAGAGAGTGAGATGCCAGCTCCTTTCATTCAGTCAGTAGCTTCAAACATTTCTGGTATATGAAAAACATGTTTTTCAATGGCAAAAATCAATGAATATTGTAAATGCACAAACAGTAATATCTCCACATTGCAAGGTGCAATTCTGAAATTTTTTGCTTTTTCCTGCTAATCCTAGCATGATAAAGAAGATTCAAAGAGAGTGAGATGCCAGCTCCTTTCATTCAGTCAGTAGCTTCAAACATTTCTGGACGTTTTTCAATGGCAAAAATCAATGAATATTGTAAATGCACAAACAGTAATATCTCCACATTGCAAGGTGCAATTCTGAAATTTTTTGCTTTTTCCTGTTAATCCTAGCATGATAAAGAAGATTCAAAGAGAGTGAGATGCCAGCTCCTTTCATTCAGTCAGTAGCTTCAAACATTTCTGGTATATGAAAAACATGTTTTTCAATGGCAAAAATCAATGAATATTGTAAATGCACAAACAGTAATATCTCCACATTGCAAGGTGCAATTCTGAAATTTTTTGCTTTTTCCTGTTAATCCTAGCATGATAAAGAAGATTCAAAGAGAGTGAGATGCCAGCTCCTTTCATTCAGTCAGTAGCTTCAAACATTTCTGGTATATGAAAAACATGTTTTTCAATGGCAAAAATCAATGAATATTGTAAATGCACAAACAGTAATATCTCCACATTGCACGGTGCAATTCTGAAATTTTTAGCTTTTTCCTGTTAATCCTAGCATGATAAAGAAGATTCAAAGAGAGTGAGATGCCAGCTCCTTTCATTCAGTCAGTAGCTTCAAACATTTCTGGTATATGAAAAACATGTTTTTCAATGGCAAAAATCAATGAATATTGTAAATGCACAAACAGTAATATCTCCACATTGCACGGTGCAATTCTGAAATTTTTAGCTTTTTCCTGTTAATCCTAGCATGATAAAGAAGATTCAAAGAGAGTGAGATGCCAGCTCCTTTCATTCAGTCAGTAGCTTCAAACATTTCTGGTATATGAAAAACATGTTTTTCAATGGCAAAAATCAATGAATATTGTAAATGCACAAACATTAATATCTCCACATTGCAAGGTGCAATTCTGAAATTTTTTGCTTTTTCCTGCTAATCCTAGCATGATAAAGAAGATTCAAAGAGAGTGAGATGCCAGCTCCTTTCATTCAGTCAGTAGCTTCAAACATTTCTGGTATATGAAAAACATGTTTTTCAATGGCAAAAATCAATGAATATTGTAAATGCACAAACAGTAATATCTCCACATTGCACGGTGCAATTCTGAAATTTTTAGCTTTTTCCTGTTAATCCTAGCATGATAAAGAAGATTCAAAGAGAGTGAGATGCCAGCTCCTTTCATTCAGTCAGTAGCTTCAAACATTTCTGGTATATGAAAAACATGTTTTTCAATGGCAAAAATCAATGAATATTGTAAATGCACAAACAGTAATATCTCCACATTGCAAGGTGCAATTCTGAAATTTTTTGCTTTTTCCTGCTAATCCTAGCATGATAAAGAAGATTCAAAGAGAGTGAGATGCCAGCTCCTTTCATTCAGTCA